>NW_027617294.1:0-128647 GCF_964187855.1 Myxine glutinosa | reverse complement strand
TTCGCACTTGTGTTGGTGCAGGAAACCACTTTTGCACTTGTATTAGTGTGGCAAAAACACTTTTCGCACTTGTGTTAGTGTTGAAAAACCACTTTTCGCACTTGTGTTAGTGTTGAAAAACCACTTTTCGCACTTGTGTTGGTGCAGGAAACCACTTTTGCACTTGTATTAGTGTGGAAAACCCACTTTTCGCACTTGTGTTAGTGTTGAAAAACCACTTTTCGCACTTGTGTTAGTGTTGAAAAACCACTTTTCGCAATTGTGTTGGTGCAGGAATCCAGTTTTGCACTTGTATTAGTGTGGCAAAAACACTTTTTGCACTTGTAATAGTGTTGAAAAACCACTTTTCGCACTTGTGTTAGTGTTGAAAATCCACTTTTCGCACTTGTGTTGGTGCAGGAAACCACTTTTGCACTTGTATTAGTGTGGAAAAACCACTTATCGCACTTGTGTTAGTGTTGAAAAACCACTTTTCGCACTTGTGTTAGTGTTGAAAAACCACTTTTCGCACTTGTGTTGGTGCAGGAAACCACTTTTGCACTTATATTAGTGTGGAAAAAACACTTTTTGCACTTGTGATAGTGTTGAAAAACCACTTTTCGCACTTGTGTTAGTGTTGAAAAACCACTTTTCGCACTTGTGTTAGTGTTGAAAAACCACTTTTTGCACTTGTGTTGGAGCAGGAAACCACTTTTACACTTGTATTAGTGTGGAAAAACACTTTTTGCACTTGTGATAGTGTTGAAAAACCACTTTTCGCACTTGTGTTAGTGTTGAAAAACCACTTTTTGCACTTGTGTTGGTGCAGGAAACCACTTTTGCACTTGTATTAGTGTGGAAAAACACTTTTTGCACTTGTGATAGTGTTGAAAAACCACTTTTCGCACTTGTGTTAGTGTTGAAAAACCACTTTTCGCACTTGTGTTAGTGTTGAAAAACCACTTTTCGCAATTGTGTTGGTGCAGGAATCCAGTTTTGCACTTGTATTAGTGTGGCAAAAACACTTTTTGCACTTGTAATAGTGTTGAAAAACCACTTTTCGCACTTGTGTTAGTGTTGAAAATCCACTTTTCGCACTTGTGTTGGTGCAGGAAACCACTTTTGCACTTGTATTAGTGTGGAAAAACCACTTATCGCACTTGTGTTAGTGTTGAAAAACCACTTTTCGCACTTGTGTTAGTGTTGAAAAACCACTTTTCGCACTTGTGTTGGTGCAGGAAACCACTTTTGCACTTATATTAGTGTGGAAAAAACACTTTTTGCACTTGTGATAGTGTTGAAAAACCACTTTTCGCACTTGTGTTAGTGTTGAAAAACCACTTTTCGCACTTGTGTTAGTGTTGAAAAACCACTTTTTGCACTTGTGTTGGAGCAGGAAACCACTTTTACACTTGTATTAGTGTGGAAAAACACTTTTTGCACTTGTGATAGTGTTGAAAAACCACTTTTCGCACTTGTGTTAGTGTTGAAAAACCACTTTTTGCACTTGTATTGGTGCAGGAAACCACTTTTGCACTTGTATTAGTGTGGAAAAACACTTTTTGCACTTGTGATAGTGTTGAAAAACCACTTTTCGCACTTGTGTTAGTGTTGAAAAACCACTTTTCGCACTTGTGTTAGTGTTGAAAAACCACCTATCGCACTTGTGTTGGTGCAGGAAACCACTTTTGCACTTGTATTAGTGTGGAAAAAACACTTTTCGCACTTGTGTTAGTGTTGAAAAACCACTTTTCGCACTTGTGTTAGTGTTGAAAAACCACTTTTCGCACTTGTGTTTGTGTTGAAAAACCACTTTTCGCACTTGTGTTGGTGCAGGAAACCACTTTTGCACTTGTATTAGTGTGGAAAAAACACTTTTTGCACTTTTGATAGTGTTGAAAAACCACTTTTCGCACTTGTGTTGGTGCAGGAAACCACTATTGCACTTGTATTAGTGTGGAAAAACCACTTTTCGCACTTGTGTTAGTGTTGGAAAACCAATTTTCGCATTTGTGTTAGTGTTGAAAAACCACTTTTCGCACTTGTGTTGGTGCAGGAAACCACTTTTGCACTTGTATTAGTGTGGAAAAAACACTTTTGGCACTTGTGATAGTGTTGAAAAACCACTTTTCGCACCTGTGTTAGTGTTGAAAAACCACTTTTCGCTCTTGTGTTAGTGTTGAAAAACCACTTTTCGCACTTGTGTTAGTGTTGAAAAACCACTTTTCGCACTTGTGTTAGTGTTGAAAAACCACTTTTTGCACTTGTGTTGGTGCAGGAAACCACTTTTGCACTTGTATTAGTGTGGAAAAACCACTTTTTGCACTTGTGTTAGTGTTGAAAAACCACTTTTCGCACTTGTGTTAGTGTTGAAAAACCACTTTTCGCACATGTGTTGGTGCAGGAAACCACTTTTGCACTTGTATTAGTGTGGAAAAAACACTTTTTGCACTTGTGATAGAGTTGAAAAACCACTTTTCGCACTTGTGTTAGTGTTGAAAAACCACTTTTCGCACTTGTGTTGGTGCATGAAACCACTTTTGCACTTGTATTAGTGTGGAAAAAACACTTTTTGCACTTTTGATAGTGTTGAAAAACCACTTTTCGCACTTGTGTTGGTGCAGGAAACCACTTTTGCACTTGTATTAGTGTGGAAAAAACACTTTTTGCACTTGTGATAGTGTTGGAAAACCAATTTTGCGCATTTGTGTTAGTGTTGAAAAACCACTTTTCGCACTTGTGTTAGTGTTGAAAAACCACTTTTCGCACTTGTTTTAGTGTTGAAAAACCACTTTTCGCACTTGTGTTGGTGCAGGAAACCACTTTTGCACTTATATTAGTGTGGAAAAACCACTTTTCGCACTTGTGTTAGTGTTGAAAAACCACTTTTCGCACATGTGTTGGTGCAGGAAACCACTTTTGCACTTGTATTAGTGTGGAAAAAACACTTTTTGCAGTTGTGATAGTGTTGAAAAACCACTTTTCGCACTTGTGTTAGTGTTGAAAAACCACTTTTCGCACTTGTGTTAGTGTTGAAAAATCACTTTTCGCACTTGTGTTAGTGTTGAAAAACCACTTTTTGCACTTGTGTTGGAGCAGGAAACCACTTTTACACTTGTATTAGTGTGGAAAAACACTTTTTGCACTTGTGATAGTGTTGAAAAACCACTTTTCGCACTTGTGTTAGTGTTGAAAACCCACTTTTCGCACTTGAGTTAGTGTTGAAAAACCACTTTTCGCACTTGTGTTGGTGCAGGAAACCACTTTTGCACTTGTATTAGTGTGGAAAAAACACTTTTTGCACTTGTCATAGTGTTGAAAAACCACTTTTCGCACTTGTGTTAGTGTTTAAAAGCCACTTTTCGCACTTGTGTTAGTGTTGAAAAACCACTTTTCGCACTTGTGTTGGTGCAGGAAACCACTTTTGCACTTGTATTAGTGTGGAATAAAGACTTTTTGCACTTGTGATAGTGTTGAAAAACCACTTTTCGCACTTTTGTTAGTGTTGAAAAACCACTTTTCGCACTTGTGTTGGTGCAGGAAACCACTTATGCACTTGCATTAGTGTGGAAAAATCACTTTTCGCACTTGTGTTATTGTTGAAAAACCACTTTTCGCACTTGTGTTAGTGTTGAAAAACCACTTATCGCACTTGTGTTAGTGTTGAAAAACCACTTTTCGCACTTGTGTTGGTGCAGGAAACCACTTTTGCACTTGTATTAGTGTGGAAAAAACACTTTTTGCACTTTTGATAGTGTTGAAAAACCACTTTTCGCACTTGTGTTGGTGCAGGAAACCACTATTGCACTTGTATTAGTGTGGAAAAACCACTTTTCGCACTTGTGTTAGTGTTGGAAAACCACTTTTCGCATTTGTGTTAGTGTTGAAAAACCACTTTTCGCACTTGTGTTAGTGTTGAAAAACCACTTTTCGCACTTGTTTTAGTGTTGAAAAACCACTTTTCGCACTTGTGTTGGTGCAGGAAACCACTTTTGCACTTATATTAGTGTGGAAAAAACACTTTTTGCACTTGTGATAGTGTTGAAAAACCACTTTTCGCACTTGTGTTAGTGTTGAAAAACCACTTTTCGCACTTGTGTTAGTGTTGAAAAATCACTTTTCGCACTTGTGTTAGTGTTGAAAAACCACTTTTTGCACTTGTGTTGGAGCAGGAAACCACTTTTACACTTGTATTAGTGTGGAAAAACACTTTTTGCACTTGTGATAGTGTTGAAAAACCACTTTTCGCACTTGTGTTAGTGTTGAAAAACCACTTTTTGCACTTGTGTTGGTGCAGGAAACCACTTTTGCACTTGTATTAGTGTGGAAAAAACACTTTTTGCACTTGTGATAGTGTTGAAAAACCACTTTTCGCACTTGTGTTAGTGTTGAAAAACCACTTTTCGCACTTGAGTTAGTGTTGAAAAACCACTTTTCGCACTTGTGTTGGTGCAGGAAACCACTTTTGCACTTGTATTAGTGTGGAAAAAACACTTTTTGCACTTGTCATATTGTTGAAAAACCACTTTTCGCACTTGTGTTAGTGTTGAAAAGCCACTTTTCGCACTTGTGTTAGTGTTGAAAAACCACTTTTCGCACTTGTGTTGGTGCAGGAAACCACTTTTGCACTTGTATTAGTGTGGAATAAAGACTTTTTGCACTTGTGATAGTGTTGAAAAACCACTTTTCGCACTTTTGTTAGTGTTGAAAAACCACTTTTCGCACTTGTGTTGGTGCAGGAAACCACTTATGCACTTGTATTAGTGTGGAAAAATCACTTTTCGCACTTGTGTTATTGTTGAAAAACCACTTTTCGCACTTGTGTTAGTGTTGAAAAACCACTTATCGCACTTGTGTTAGTGTTGAAAAACCACTTTTTGCACTTGTGTTGGTGCAGGAAACCACTTTTGCACTTGTATTAGTGTGGAAAAAACACTTTTCGCTCTTGTGTTAGTGTTGAAAAACCACTTTTCGCACTTGTGTTAGTGTTGAAAAACCACTTTTCGCACTTGTGTTAGTGTTGAAAACCACTTTTCGCACTTGTGTTGGTGCAGGAAACCACTTTTGCACTTGTATTAGTGTGGAAAACCACTTTTTGCACTTGTGTTAGTGTTGAAAAACCACTTTTCGCACTTGTGTTAGTGTTGAAAAACCACTTTTCGCACATGTGTTGGTGCAGGAAACCACTTTTGCACTTGTATTAGTGTGGAAAAAACACTTTTTGCACTTGTGATAGAGTTGAAAAACCACTTTTCGCACTTGTGTTGGTGCAGGAAACCACTTTTGCACTTGTATTAGTGTGGAAAAAACACTTTTGGCACTTTTGATAGTGTTGAAAAACCACTTTTCGCACTTGTGTTGGTGCAGGAAACCACTATTGCACTTGTATTAGTGTGGAAAAACCACTTTTCGCACTTGTGTTAGTGTTGGAAAACCACTTTTCGCATTTGTGTTAGTGTTGAAAAACGACTTTTCGCACTTGTGTTAGTGTTGAAAAACCACTTTTCGCACTTGTTTTAGTGTTGAAAAACCACTTTTCGCACTTGTGTTGGTGCAGGAAACCACTTTTGCACTTGTATTAGTGTGGAAAAACCACTTTTCGCACTTGTGTTAGTGTTGAAAAACCACTTTTCGCACTTGTGTTAGTGTTGAAAAACCACTTTTCGCACATGTGTTGGTGCAGGAAACCACTTTTGCACTTATATTAGTGTGGAAAAAACACTTTTTGCACTTGTGATAGTGTTGAAAAACCACTTTTCGCACTTGTGTTAGTGTTGAAAAACCACTTTTCGCACTTGTGTTAGTGTTGAAAAACCACTTTTCGCACTTGTGTTAGTGTTGAAAAACCACTTTTCGCACTTGTGTTGGTGCAGGAAACCACTTTTGCACTTGTATTAGTGTGGAAAAACCACTTTTCGCACTTGTGTTAGTGTTGAAAAACCACTTTTCGCATGTGTGTTAGTGTTGAAAATCCACTTTTCGCATTTGTGTTGGTGCAGGAAACCACTTTTGCACTTGTATTAGTGTGGAAAAAACACTTTTCGCACTTGTGTTAGTGTTGAAAAACCACTTTTCGCACTTGTGTTAGTGTTGAAAAACCACTTTTCGCACTTGTGTTAGTGTTGAAAAACCACTTTTCGCACTTGTGTTTGTGTTGAAAAACCACTTTTCGCACTTGTGTTGGTGCAGGAAACCACTTTTGCACTTGTATTAGTGTGGAAAAAACACTTTTCGCACTTGTGTTGGTGCAGGAAACCACTATTGCACTTGTATTAGTGTGGAAAAACCACTTTTCACACTTGTGTTAGTGTTGGAAAACCACTTTTCGCACCTGTGTTAGTGTTGAAAAACCACTTTTCGCACTTGTGTTGGTGCAGGAAACCACTTTTGCACTTGTATTAGTGTGGCAAAAACACTTTTCGCACTTGTGTTAGTGTTGAAAAACCGCTTTTCGCACTTGTGTTAGTGTTGAAAAACCACTTTTCGCACTTGTGTTGGTGCAGGAAACCACTTTTGCACTTGTATTAGTGTGGAAAAAACACTTTTCGCACTTGTGTTAGTGTTGAAAAACCACTTTTCGCACTTGTGTTGGTGCAGGAAACCACTTTTGCACTTGTATTAGTGTGGAAAAAACCACTTTTCGCACTTGTGTTAGTGTTGAAAAGCCACTTTTCGCACTTGTGTTAGTGTTGAAAAACCACTTTTCGCACTTGTGTTGGTGCAGGAAACCACTTTTGCACTTGCATTAGTGTGGAATAAAGACTTTTTGCACTTGTGATAGTGTTGAAAAACCACTTTTCGCACTTGTGTTAGTGTTGAAAAACCACTTTTCGCACTTGTGTTAGTGTTGAAAAACCACTTTTCGCACTTGTGTTGGTGCAGGAAACCACTTTTGCACTTGTATTAGTGTGGAAAAACCACTTTTCGCACTTGTGTTCGTGTTGAAAAACCACTTTTCGCACTTGCGTTAGTGTTGAAAAACCACTTTTCGCACTTGTGTTAGTGTTGAAAAACCACTTTTCGCACTTGTGTTGGTGCAGGAAACCACTTTTGCACTTGTATTAGTGTGGAAAAACCACTTTTCGCACTTGTGTTAGTGTTGAAAAACCACTTTTCGCACTTGGGTTAGTGTTGAAAAACCACTTTTCGCAATTGTGTTGGTGCAGGAATCCAGTTTTGCACTTGTATTAGTGTGGCAAAAACACTTTTTGCACTTGTAATAGTGTTGAAAAACCACTTTTCGCACTTGTGTTAGTGTTGAAAATCCACTTTTCGCACTTGTGTTGGTGCAGGAAACCACTTTTGCACTTGTATTAGTGTGGAAAAACCACTTATCGCACTTGTGTTAGTGTTGAAAAACCACTTTTCGCACTTGTGTTAGTGTTGAAAAACCACTTTTCGCACTTGTGTTGGTGCAGGAAACCACTTTTGCACTTATATTAGTGTGGAAAAAACACTTTTTGCACTTGTGATAGTGTTGAAAAACCACTTTTCGCACTTGTGTTAGTGTTGAAAAACCACTTTTCGCACTTGTGTTAGTGTTGAAAAACCACTTTTTGCACTTGTGTTGGAGCAGGAAACCACTTTTACACTTGTATTAGTGTGGAAAAACACTTTTTGCACTTGTGATAGTGTTGAAAAACCACTTTTCGCACTTGTGTTAGTGTTGAAAAACCACTTTTTGCACTTGTGTTGGTGCAGGAAACCACTTTTGCACTTGTATTAGTGTGGAAAAACACTTTTTGCACTTGTGATAGTGTTGAAAAACCACTTTTCGCACTTGTGTTAGTGTTGAAAAACCACTTTTCGCACTTGTGTTAGTGTTGAAAAACAACCTATCGCACTTGTGTTGGTGCAGGAAACCACTTTTGCACTTGTATTAGTGTGGAAAAAACACTTTTCGCACTTGTGTTAGTGTTGAAAAACCACTTTTCGCACTTGTGTTAGTGTTGAAAAACCACTTTTCGCACTTGTGTTTGTGTTGAAAAACCACTTTTCGCACTTGTGTTGGTGCAGGAAACCACTTTTGCACTTGTATTAGTGTGGAAAAAACACTTTTTGCACTTTTGATAGTGTTGAAAAACCACTTTTCGCACTTGTGTTGGTGCAGGAAACCACTATTGCACTTGTATTAGTGTGGAAAAACCACTTTTCGCACTTGTGTTAGTGTTGGAAAACCAATTTTCGCATTTGTGTTAGTGTTGAAAAACCACTTTTCGCACTTGTGTTGGTGCAGGAAACCACTTTTGCACTTGTATTAGTGTGGAAAAAACACTTTTGGCACTTGTGATAGTGTTGAAAAACCACTTTTCGCACCTCTGTTAGTGTTGAAAAACCACTTTTCGCTCTTGTGTTAGTGTTGAAAAACCACTTTTCGCACTTGTGTTAGTGTTGAAAAACCACTTTTCGCACTTGTGTTAGTGTTGAAAAACCACTTTTCGCACTTGTGTTGGTGCAGGAAACCACTTTTGCACTTGTATTAGTGTGGAAAAACCACTTTTTGCACTTGTGTTAGTGTTGAAAAATCACTTTTCGCACTTGTGTTAGTGTTGAAAAACCACTTTTCGCACATGTGTTGGTGCAGGAAACCACTTTTGCACTTGTATTAGTGTGGAAAAAACACTTTTTGCACTTGTGATAGAGTTGAAAAACCACTTTTCGCACTTGTGTTAGTGTTGAAAAACCACTTTTCGCACTTGTGTTGGTGCAGGAAACCACTTTTGCACTTGTATTAGTGTGGAAAAAACACTTTTTGCACTTTTGATAGTGTTGAAAAACCACTTTTCGCACTTGTGTTGGTGCAGGAAACCACTATTGCACTTGTATTAGTGTGGAAAAACCACTTTTCGCACTTGTGTTAGTGTTGGAAAACCAATTTTCGCATTTGTGTTAGTGTTGAAAAACCACTTTTCGCACTTGTGTTGGTGCAGGAAACCACTTTTGCACTTGTATTAGTGTGGAAAAAACACTTTTGGCACTTGTGATAGTGTTGAAAAACCACTTTTCGCACCTCTGTTAGTGTTGAAAAACCACTTTTCGCTCTTGTGTTAGTGTTGAAAAACCACTTTTCGCACTTGTGTTAGTGTTGAAAAACCACTTTTCGCACTTGTGTTAGTGTTGAAAAACCACTTTTCGCACTTGTGTTGGTGCAGGAAACCACTTTTGCACTTGTATTAGTGTGGAAAAACCACTTTTTGCACTTGTGTTAGTGTTGAAAAATCACTTTTCGCACTTGTGTTAGTGTTGAAAAACCACTTTTCGCACATGTGTTGGTGCAGGAAACCACTTTTGCACTTGTATTAGTGTGGAAAAAACACTTTTTGCACTTGTGATAGAGTTGAAAAACCACTTTTCGCACTTGTGTTAGTGTTGAAAAACCACTTTTCGCACTTGTGTTGGTGCAGGAAACCACTTTTGCACTTGTATTAGTGTGGAAAAAACACTTTTTGCACTTTTGATAGTGTTGAAAAACCACTTTTCGCACTTGTGTTGGTGCAGGAAACCACTATTGCACTTGTATTAGTGTGGAAAAACCACTTTTCGCACTTGTGTTAGTGTTGGAAAACCAATTTTGCGCATTTGTGTTAGTGTTGAAAAACCACTTTTCGCACTTGTGTTAGTGTTGAAAAACCACTTTTCGCACTTGTTTTAGTGTTGAAAAACCACTTTTCGCACTTGTGTTGGTGCAGGAAACCACTTTTGCACTTATATTAGTGTGGAAAAACCACTTTTCGCACTTGTGTTAGTGTTGAAAAACCACTTTTCGCACTTGTGTTAGTGTTGAAAAACCACTTTTCGCACATGTGTTGGTGCAGGAAACCACTTTTGCACTTATATTAGTGTGGAAAAAACACTTTTTGCAGTTGTGATAGTGTTGAAAAACCACTTTTCGCACTTGTGTTAGTGTTGAAAAACCACTTTTCGCACTTGTGTTAGTGTTGAAAAACCACTTTTCGCACTTGTTTTAGTGTTGAAAAACCACTTTTCGCACTTGTGTTGGTGCAGGAAACCACTTTTGCACTTATATTAGTGTGGAAAAACCACTTTTCGCACTTGTGTTAGTGTTGAAAAACCACTTTTCGCACTTGTGTTAGTGTTGAAAAACCACTTTTCGCACATGTGTTGGTGCAGGAAACCACTTTTGCACTTATATTAGTGTGGAAAAAACACTTTTTGCAGTTGTGATAGTGTTGAAAAACCACTTTTCGCACTTGTGTTAGTGTTGAAAAACCACTTTTCGCACTTGTGTTAGTGTTGAAAAACCACTTTTCGCACCTGTGTTAGTGTTGAAAAACCACTTTTCGCACTTGTGTTGGTGCAGGAAACCACTTTTGCACTTGTATTAGTGTGGAAAAAACACTTTTCGCACTTGTGTTAGTGTTGAAAAACCACTTTTCGCACTTGTGTTGGTGCAGGAAACCACTTTTGCACTTGTATTAGTGTGGAAAAACCACTTTTTGCACTTGTGTTAGTGTTGAAAAACCACTTTTCGCACTTGTGTTAGTGTTGAAAAACCACTTTTCGCACTTGTGTTGGTGCAGGAAACCACTTTTGCACTTGTATTAGTGTGGAAAAACCACTTTTCGCACTTGTGTTAGTGTTGAAAAACCACTTTTCGCACTTGTATTAGTGTGGAAAAACCACTTATCGCACTTGTGTTAGTGTTGAAAAACCACTTTTCGCACTTGTGTTAGTGTTGAAAAACCACTTTTCGCACTTGTGTTGGTGCAGGAAACCTCTTTTGCACTTATATTAGTGTGGAAAAAACACTTTTTGCACTTGTGATAGTGTTGAAAAACCACTTTTCGCACTTGTGTTAGTGTTGAAAAACCACTTTTCACACTTGTGTTAGTGTTGAAAAACCACTTTTCGCACTTGTGTTAGTGTTGAAAAACCACTTTTTGCACTTGTGTTGGAGCAGGAAACC
This sequence comes from Myxine glutinosa, assembly GCF_964187855.1. Taxonomy (NCBI): domain Eukaryota; kingdom Metazoa; phylum Chordata; class Myxini; order Myxiniformes; family Myxinidae; genus Myxine; species Myxine glutinosa. The sequence continues at coordinate 117,741 of NW_027617294.1, read as the reverse complement.
ACTTTTGCACTTGTATTAGTGTGGAAAAACACTTTTTGCACTCGTGATAGTGTTGAAAAACCACTTTTCGCACTTGTGTTAGTGTTGAAAAACCACTTTTTGCACTTGTGTTGGTGCAGGAAACCACTTTTGCACTTGTATTAGTGTGGAAAAAACACTTTTTGCACTTGTGATAGTGTTGAAAAACCACTTTTCGCACTTGTGTTGGTGTTGAAAAACCACTTTTCGCACTTGAGTTAGTGTTGAAAAACCACTTTTCGCACTTGTGTTGGTGCAGGAAACCACTTTTGCACTTGTATTAGTGTGAAAAAACACTTTTGGCACTTGTGATAGTGTTGAAAAACCACTTTTCGCACCTGTGTTAGTGTTGAAAAACCACTTTTCGCACTTGTGTTGGTGCAGGAAACCACTTTTGCACTTGTATTAGTGTGGAAAAACCACTTTTCACACATGTGTTAGTGTTGAAAAACAACTTTTCGCACTTGTGTTGGTGCAGGAAACCACTTTTGCACTTGTATTAGTGTGGAAAATCCACTTTTGGCACTTGTGTTAGTGTTGAAAAACCACTTTTCGCACTTGTGTTAGTGTTGAAAAACCACTTTTCGCAGTTGTGTTGGTGCAGGAAACCACTTTTGCACTTGTATTAGTGTGGAAAAACCACTTTTCGCACTTGTGTTAGTGTTGAAAAACCACTTTTCGCACTTGTGTTAGTGTTGAAAAACCACTTTTCGCACCTGTGTTAGTGTTGAAAAACCACTTTTCGCACTTGTGTTGGTGCAGGAAACCACTTTTGCACTTGTATTAGTGTGGAAAATACACTTTTCGCACTTGTGTTAGTGTTGAAAAAACGCTTTTCGCACTTGTGTTAGTGTTGAAAAACCACTTTTCGCACTTGTGTTGGTGCAGGAAACCACTTTTGCACTTGTATTAGTGTGGAAAAAACACTTTTCGCACTTGTGTTAGTGTTGAAAAACCACTTTTCGCACTTGTGTTGGTGCAGGAAACCACTTTTGCACTTGTATTAGTGTGGAAAAAACCACTTTTCGCACTTGTGTTAGTGTTGAAAAGCCACTTTTCGCACTTGTGTTAGTGTTGAAAAACCACTTTTCGCACTTGTGTTGGTGCAGGAAACCACTTTTGCACTTGTATTAGTGTGGAATAAAGACTTTTTGCACTTGTGATAGTGTTGAAAAACCACTTTTCGCACTTGTGTTAGTGTTGAAAAACCACTTTTCGCACTTGTGTTGGTGCAGGAAAGCACTTTTGCACTTGTATTAGTGTGGAAAAACCACTTTTCGCACTTGTGTTAGTGTTGAAAAACCACTTGTCGCACTTGTGTTAGTGTTGAAAAACCACTTTTCGCACTTGTGTTGGTGCAGGAAACCACTTTTGCACTTGTATTAGTGTGGAATAAAGACTTTTTGCACTTGTGATAGTGTTGAAAAACCACTTTTCGCACTTGTGTTAGTGTTGAAAAACCACTTTTCGCACTTGTGTTGGTGCAGGAAACCACTTTTGTACTTGTATTAGTGTGGAAAAACCACTTTTCGCACTTGTGTTAGTGTTGAAAAACCACTTTTTGCACTTGTGTTAGTGTTGAAAAACCACTTTTCGCACTTGTGTTAGTGTTGAAAAACCACTTTTCGCACTTGTGTTGGTGCAGGAAACCACTTTTGCACTTGTATTAGTGTGGCAAAAACACTTTTCGCACTTGTGTTAGTGTTGAAAAACCACTTTTCGCACTTGTGTTCGTGTTGAAAAACCACTTTTCGCACTTGTGTTGGTGCAGGAAACCACTTTTGCATGTGTATTAGTGTGGAAAAATCACTTTTCGCACTTGTGTTAGTGTTGAAAAACCACTTTTCGCACTTGTGTTAGTGTTGAAAAACCACTTTTCGCACTTGTGTTAGTGTTGAAAAACCACCTATCGCACTTGTGTTGGTGCAGGAAACCACTTTTGCACTTGTATTAGTGTGGAAAAAACACTTTTCGCACTTGTGTTAGTGTTGAAAAACCACTTTTCACACTTGTGTTAGTGTTGAAAAACCACTTTTCGCACTTGTGTTTGTGTTGAAAAACCACTTTTCGCACTTGTGTTGGTGCAGGAAACCACTTTTGCACTTGTATTAGTGTGGAAAAAACACTTTTTGCACTTTTGATAGTGTTGAAAAACCACTTTTCGCACTTGTGTTGGTGCAGGAAACCACTATTGCACTTGTATTAGTGTGGAAAAACCACTTTTCGCACTTGTGTTAGTGTTGGAAAACCAATTTTCGCATTTGTGTTAGTGTTGAAAAACCACTTTTCGCACTTGTGTTGGTGCAGGAAACCACTTTTGCACTTGTATTAGTGTGGAAAAAACACTTTTGGCACTTGTGATAGTGTTGAAAAACCACTTTTCGTACCTGTGTTAATGTTGAAAAACCACTTTTCGCACTTGTGTTGGTGCAGGAAACCACTTTTGCCCTTGTATTAGTGTGGAAAAACCACTTTTCACACTTGTGTTAGTGTTGAAAAACAACTTTTCGCACTTGTGTTGGTGCAGGAAACCACTTTTGCACTTGTATTAGTGTGGAAATCCACTTTTCGCACTTGTGTTAGTGTTGAAAAACCACTTTTCGCAGTTGTGTTGGTGCAGGAAACCACTTTTGCACTTGTATTAGTGTGGAAAACCACTTTTCGCACTTTTGTTAGTGTTGAAAAACCACTTTTCGCACTTGTGTTAGTGTTGAAAAACCACTTTTCGCACCTGTGTTAGTGTTGAAAAACCACTTTTCGCACTTGTGTTGGTGCAGGAAACCACTTTTGCACTTGTATTAGTGTGGAAAAAACACTTTTCGCACTTCTGTTAGTGTTGAAAAACCGCTTTTCGCACTTGTGTTAGTGTTGAAAAACCACTTTTCGCACTTGTGTTGGTGCAGGAAACCACTTTTGCACTTGTATTAGTGTGGAAAAAACACTTTTCGCACTTGTGTTAGTGTTGAAAAACCACTTTTCGCACTTGTGTTGGTGCAGGAAACCACTTTTGCACTTGTATTAGTGTGGAAAAAACCACTTTTCGCACTTGTGTTAGTGTTGAAAAGCCACTTTTCGCACTTGTGTTAGTGTTGAAAAACCACTTTTCGCACTTGTGTTGGTGCAGGAAACCACTTTTGCACTTGTATTAGTGTGGAATAAAGACTTTTTGCACTTGTGATAGTGTTGAAAAACCACTTTTCGCACTTGTGTTAGTGTTGAAAAACCACTTTTCGCACTTGTGTTAGTGTTGAAAAACCACTTTTCGCACTTGTGTTGGTGCAGGAAACCACTTTTGCACTTGTATTAGTGTGGAAAAACCACTTTTCGCACTTGTGTTAGTGTTGAAAAACCACTTTTCGCACTTGTGTTAGTGTTGAAAAACCACTTTTCGCACTTGTGTTAGTGTTGAAAAACCACTTTTCGCACTTGTGTTGGTGCAGGAAACCACTTTTGCACTTGTATTAGTGTGGCAAAAACACTTTTCGCACTTGTGTTAGTGTTGAAAAACCACTTTTCGCACTTGTGTTAGTGTTGAAAAACCACTTTTCGCACTTGTGTTGGTGCAGGAAACCACTTTTGCACTTGTATTAGTGTGGAAAAACCACTTTTCGCACTTGTGTTAGTGTTGAAAAACCACTTTTCGCACTTGTGTTAGTGTTGAAAAATCACTTTTCGCACTTGTGTTAGTGTTGAAAAACCACTTTTTGCACTTGTGTAGGAGCAGGAAACCACTTTTACACTTGTATTAGTGTGGAAAAACACTTTTTGCACTTGTGATAGTGTTGAAAAACCACTTTTCGCACTTGTGTTGGTGCAGGAAACCACTTTTGCATGTGTATTAGTGTGGAAAAATCACTTTTCGCACTTGTGTTAGTGTTGAAAAACCACTTTTCGCACTTGTGTTAGTGTTGAAAAACCACTTTTCGCACTTGTGTTAGTGTTGAAAAACCACCTATCGCACTTGTGTTGGTGCAGGAAACCACTTTTGCACTTGTATTAGTGTGGAAAAAACACTTTTCGCACTTGTGTTAGTGTTGAAAAACCACTTTTCGCACTTGTGTTAGTGTTGAAAAACCACTTTTCGCACTTGTGTTTGTGTTGAAAAACCACTTTTCGCACTTGTGTTGGTGCAGGAAACCACTTTTGCACTTGTATTAGTGTGGAAAAAACACTTTTTGCACTTTTGATAGTGTTGAAAAACCACTTTTCGCACTTGTGTTGGTGCAGGAAACCACTATTGCACTTGTATTAGTGTGGAAAAACCACTTTTCGCACTTGTGTTAGTGTTGGAAAACCAATTTTCGCATTTGTGTTAGTGTTGAAAAACCACTTTTCGCACTTGTGTTGGTGCAGGAAACCACTTTTGCACTTGTATTAGTGTGGAAAAAACACTTTTGGCACTTGTGATAGTGTTGAAAAACCACTTTTCGCACCTGTGTTAGTGTTGAAAAACCACTTTTCGCACTTGTGTTGGTGCAGGAAACCACTATTGCACTTGTATTAGTGTGGAAAATCCACTTTTCACACTTGTGTTAGTGTTGAAAAACAACTTTTCGCACTTGTGTTGGTGCAGGAAACCACTTTTGCACTTGTATTAGTGTGGAAATCCACTTTTCGCACTTGTGTTAGTGTTGAAAAACCACTTTTCGCAGTTGTGTTGGTGCAGGAAACCACTTTTGCACTTGTATTAGTGTGGAAAAACCACTTTTCGCACTTTTGTTAGTGTTGAAAAACCACTTTTCGCACTTGTGTTAGTGTGGAAAAACCACTTTTCGCACCTGTGTTAGTGTTGAAAAACCACTTTTCGCACTTGTGTTGGTGCAGGAAACCACTTTTGCACTTGTATTAGTGTGGAAAAAACACTTTTCGCACTTGTGTTAGTGTTGAAAAACCGCTTTTCGCACTTGTGTTAGTGTTGAAAAACCACTTTTCGCACTTGTGTTGGTGCAGGAAACCACTTTTGCAGTTGTATTAGTGTGGAAAAAACACTTTTCGCACTTGTGTTAGTGTTGAAAAACCACTTTTTGCACTTGTGTTGGTGCAGGAAACCACTTTTGCACTTGTATTAGTGTGGAAAAAACCACTTTTCGCACTTGTGTTAGTGTTGAAAAGCCACTTTTCGCACTTGTGTTAGTGTTGAAAAACCACTTTTCGCACTTGTGTTGGTGCAGGAAACCACTTTTGCACTTGTATTAGTGTGGAATAAAGACTTTTTGCACTTGTGATAGTGTTGAAAAACCACTTTTCGCACTTGTGTTGGTGCAGGAAACCACTTTTGCACTTATATTAGTGTGGAAAAAACACTTTTTGCACTTGTGATAGTGTTGAAAAACCACTTTTCGCACTTGTGTTAGTGTTGAAAAACCACTTTTCGCACTTGTGTTAGTGTTGAAAAATCACTTTTCGCACTTGTGTTAGTGTTGAAAAACCACTTTTTGCACTTGTGTTGGAGCAGGAAACCACTTTTACACTTGTATTAGTGTGGAAAAACACTTTTTGCACTTGTGATAGTGTTGAAAAACCACTTTTCGCACTTGTGTTAGTGTTGAAAAACCACTTTTTGCACTTGTGTTGGTGCAGGAAACCACTTTTGCACTTGTATTAGTGTGGAAAAAACACTTTTTGCACTTGTGATAGTGTTGAAAAACCACTTTTCGCACTTGTTTTAGTGTTGAAAAACCACTTTTCGCACTTGAGTTAGTGTTGAAAAACCACTTTTCGCACTTGTGTTGGTGCAGGAAACCACTTTTGCACTTGTATTAGTGTGGAAAAAACACTTTTTGCACTTGTCATATTGTTGAAAAACCACTTTTCGCACTTGTGTTAGTGTTGAAAAGCCACTTTTCGCACTTGTGTTAGTGTTAAAAAACCACTTTTCGCACTTGTGTTGGTGCAGGAAACCACTTTTGCACTTGTATTAGTGTGGAATAAAGACTTTTTGCACTTGTGATAGTGTTGAAAAACCACTTTTCGCACTTTTGTTAGTGTTGAAAAACCACTTTTCGCACTTGTGTTCGTGCAGGAAACCACTTATGCACTTGTATTAGTGTGGAAAAATCACTTTTCGCACTTGTGTTATTGTTGAAAAACCACTTTTCGCACTCGTGTTAGTGTTGAAAAACCACTTATCGCACTTGTGTTAGTGTTGAAAAACCACTTTTCGCACTTGTGTTGGTGCAGGAAACCACTTTTGCACTTGTATTAGTGTGGAAAAAACACTTTTCGCTCTTGTGTTAGTGTTGAAAAACCACTTTTCGCACTTGTGTTAGTGTTGAAAAACCACTTTTCGCACTTGTGTTAGTGTTGAAAACCACTTTTCGCACTTGTGTTGGTGCAGGAAACCACTTTTGCACTTGTATTAGTGTGGAAAACCACTTTTTGCACTTGTGTTAGTGTTGAAAAACCACTTTTCGCACTTGTGTTAGTGTTGAAAAACCACTTTTCGCACATGTGTTGGTGCAGGAAACCACTTTTGCACTTGTATTAGTGTGGAAAAAACACTTTTTGCACTTGTGATAGAGTTGAAAAACCACTTTTCGCACTTGTGTTGGTGCAGGAAACCACTTTTGCACTTGTATTAGTGTGGAAAAAACACTTTTGGCACTTTTGATAGTGTTGAAAAACCACTTTTCGCACTTGTGTTGGTGCAGGAAACCACTATTGCACTTGTATTAGTGTGGAAAAACCACTTTTCGCACTTGTGTTAGTGTTGGAAAACCACTTTTCGCATTTGTGTTAGTGTTGAAAAACGACTTTTCGCACTTGTGTTAGTGTTGAAAAACCACTTTTCGCACTTGTTTTAGTGTTGAAAAACCACTTTTCGCACTTGTGTTGGTGCAGGAAACCACTTTTGCACTTGTATTAGTGTGGAAAAACCACTTTTCGCACTTGTGTTAGTGTTGAAAAACCACTTTTCGCACTTGTGTTAGTGTTGAAAAACCACTTTTCGCACATGTGTTGGTGCAGGAAACCACTTTTGCACTTATATTAGTGTGGAAAAAACACTTTTTGCACTTGTGATAGTGTTGAAAAACCACTTTTCGCACTTGTGTTAGTGTTGAAAAACCACTTTTCGCACTTGTGTTAGTGTTGAAAAACCACTTTTCGCACTTGTGTTAGTGTTGAAAAACCACTTTTCGCACTTGTGTTAGTGTTGAAAAACCACTTTTCGCACTTGTGTTAGTGTTGAAAAACCACTTTTCGCACTTGTGTTTGTGTTGAAAAACCACTTTTCGCACTTGTGTTGGTGCAGGAAACCACTTTTGCACTTGTATTAGTGTGGAAAAAACACTTTTTGCACTTTTGATAGTGTTGAAAAACCACTTTTCGCACTTGTGTTGGTGCAGGAAACCACTATTGCACTTGTATTAGTGTGGAAAAACCACTTTTCACACTTGTGTTAGTGTTGGAAAACCACTTTTCGCACCTGTGTTAGTGTTGAAAAACCACTTTTCGCACTTGTGTTGGTGCAGGAAACCACTTTTGCACTTGTATTAGTGTGGAAAAATCACTTTTCGCACTTGTGTTAGTGTTGAAAAACCGCTTTTCGCACTTGTGTTAGTGTTGAAAAACCACTTTTCGCACTTGTGTTGGTGCAGGAAACCACTTTTGCACTTGTATTAGTGTGGAAAAAACACTTTTCGCACTTGTGTTAGTGTTGAAAAACCACTTTTCGCACTTGTGTTGGTGCAGGAAACCACTTTTGCACTTGTATTAGTGTGGAAAAAACCACTTTTCGCACTTGTGTTAGTGTTGAAAAGCCACTTTTCGCACTTGTGTTAGTGTTGAAAAACCACTTTTCGCACTTGTGTTGGTGCAGGAAACCACTTTTGCACTTGCATTAGTGTGGAATAAAGACTTTTTGCACTTGTGATAGTGTTGAAAAACCACTTTTCGCACTTGTGTTAGTGTTGAAAAACCACTTTTCGCACTTGTGTTAGTGTTGAAAAACCACTTTTCGCACTTGTGTTGGTGTAGGAAACCACTTTTGCACTTGTATTAGTGTGGAAAAACCACTTTTCGCACTTGTGTTCGTGTTGAAAAACCACTTTTCGCACTTGCGTTAGTGTTGAAAAACCACTTTTCGCACTTGTGTTAGTGTTGAAAAACCACTTTTCGCACTTGTGTTGGTGCAGGAAACCACTTTTGCACTTGTATTAGTGTGGCAAAAACACTTTTCGCACTTGTGTTAGTGTTGAAAAACCACTTTTCGCACTTGTGTTAGTGTTGAAAAACCACTTTTCGCACTTGTGTTGGTGCAGGAAACCACTTTTGCACTTGTATTAGTGTGGAAAAACCACTTTTCGCACTTGTGTTAGTGTTGAAAAACCACTTTTCGCACTTGTGTTAGTGTTGAAAAACCACTTTTCGCAATTGTGTTGGTGCAGGAATCCAGTTTTGCACTTGTATTAGTGTGGCAAAAACACTTTTTGCACTTGTAATAGTGTTGAAAAACCACTTTTCGCACTTGTGTTAGTGTTGAAAATCCACTTTTCGCACTTGTGTTGGTGCAGGAAACCACTTTTGCACTTGTATTAGTGTGGAAAAACCACTTATCGCACTTGTGTTAGTGTTGAAAAACCACTTTTCGCACTTGTGTTAGTGTTGAAAAACCACTTTTCGCACTTGTGTTGGTGCAGGAAACCACTTTTGCACTTATATTAGTGTGGAAAAAACACTTTTTGCACTTGTGATAGTGTTGAAAAACCACTTTTCGCACTTGTGTTAGTGTTGAAAAACCACTTTTCGCACTTGTGTTAGTGTTGAAAAACCACTTTTTGCACTTGTGTTGGAGCAGGAAACCACTTTTACACTTGTATTAGTGTGGAAAAACACTTTTTGCACTTGTGATAGTGTTGAAAAACCACTTTTCGCACTTGTGTTAGTGTTGAAAAACCACTTTTTGCACTTGTGTTGGTGCAGGAAACCACTTTTGCACTTGTATTAGTGTGGAAAAACACTTTTTGCACTTGTGATAGTGTTGAAAAACCACTTTTCGCACTTGTGTTAGTGTTGAAAAACCACTTTTCGCACTTGTGTTAGTGTTGAAAAACCACTTTTCGCAATTGTGTTGGTGCAGGAATCCAGTTTTGCACTTGTATTAGTGTGGCAAAAACACTTTTTGCACTTGTAATAGTGTTGAAAAACCACTTTTCGCACTTGTGTTAGTGTTGAAAATCCACTTTTCGCACTTGTGTTGGTGCAGGAAACCACTTTTGCACTTGTATTAGTGTGGAAAAACCACTTATCGCACTTGTGTTAGTGTTGAAAAACCACTTTTCGCACTTGTGTTAGTGTTGAAAAACCACTTTTCGCACTTGTGTTGGTGCAGGAAACCACTTTTGCACTTATATTAGTGTGGAAAAAACACTTTTTGCACTTGTGATAGTGTTGAAAAACCACTTTTCGCACTTGTGTTAGTGTTGAAAAACCACTTTTCGCACTTGTGTTAGTGTTGAAAAACCACTTTTTGCACTTGTGTTGGAGCAGGAAACCACTTTTACACTTGTATTAGTGTGGAAAAACACTTTTTGCACTTGTGATAGTGTTGAAAAACCACTTTTCGCACTTGTGTTAGTGTTGAAAAACCACTTTTTGCACTTGTGTTGGTGCAGGAAACCACTTTTGCACTTGTATTAGTGTGGAAAAACACTTTTTGCACTTGTGATAGTGTTGAAAAACCACTTTTCGCACTTGTGTTAGTGTTGAAAAACCACTTTTCGCACTTGTGTTAGTGTTGAAAAACCACCTATCGCACTTGTGTTGGTGCAGGAAACCACTTTTGCACTTGTATTAGTGTGGAAAAAACACTTTTCGCACTTGTGTTAGTGTTGAAAAACCACTTTTCGCACTTGTGTTAGTGTTGAAAAACCACTTTTCGCACTTGTGTTTGTGTTGAAAAACCACTTTTCGCACTTGTGTTGGTGCAGGAAACCACTTTTGCACTTGTATTAGTGTGGAAAAAACACTTTTTGCACTTTTGATAGTGTTGAAAAACCACTTTTCGCACTTGTGTTGGTGCAGGAAACCACTATTGCACTTGTATTAGTGTGGAAAAACCACTTTTCGCACTTGTGTTAGTGTTGGAAAACCAATTTTCGCATTTGTGTTAGTGTTGAAAAACCACTTTTCGCACTTGTGTTGGTGCAGGAAACCACTTTTGCACTTGTATTAGTGTGGAAAAAACACTTTTGGCACTTGTGATAGTGTTGAAAAACCACTTTTCGCACCTGTGTTAGTGTTGAAAAACCACTTTTCGCTCTTGTGTTAGTGTTGAAAAACCACTTTTCGCACTTGTGTTAGTGTTGAAAAACCACTTTTCGCACTTGTGTTAGTGTTGAAAAACCACTTTTCGCACTTGTGTTGGTGCAGGAAACCACTTTTGCACTTGTATTAGTGTGGAAAAACCACTTTTTGCACTTGTGTTAGTGTTGAAAAACCACTTTTCGCACTTGTGTTAGTGTTGAAAAACCACTTTTCGCACATGTGTTGGTGCAGGAAACCACTTTTGCACTTGTATTAGTGTGGAAAAAACACTTTTTGCACTTGTGATAGAGTTGAAAAACCACTTTTCGCACTTGTGTTAGTGTTGAAAAACCACTTTTCGCACTTGTGTTGGTGCAGGAAACCACTTTTGCACTTGTATTAGTGTGGAAAAATCACTTTTCGCACTTGTGTTATTGTTGAAAAACCACTTTTCGCACTCGTGTTAGTGTTGAAAAACCACTTATCGCACTTGTGTTAGTGTTGAAAAACCACTTTTCGCACTTGTGTTGGTGCAGGAAACCACTTTTGCACTTGTATTAGTGTGGAAAAAACACTTTTCGCTCTTGTGTTAGTGTTGAAAAACCACTTTTCGCACTTGTGTTAGTGTTGAAAAACCACTTTTCGCACTTGTGTTAGTGTTGAAAACCACTTTTCGCACTTGTGTTGGTGCAGGAAACCACTTTTGCACTTGTATTAGTGTGGAAAACCACTTTTTGCACTTGTGTTAGTGTTGAAAAACCACTTTTCGCACTTGTGTTAGTGTTGAAAAACCACTTTTCGCACATGTGTTGGTGCAGGAAACCACTTTTGCACTTGTATTAGTGTGGAAAAAACACTTTTTGCACTTGTGATAGAGTTGAAAAACCACTTTTCGCACTTGTGTTGGTGCAGGAAACCACTTTTGCACTTGTATTAGTGTGGAAAAAACACTTTTGGCACTTTTGATAGTGTTGAAAAACCACTTTTCGCACTTGTGTTGGTGCAGGAAACCACTATTGCACTTGTATTAGTGTGGAAAAACCACTTTTCGCACTTGTGTTAGTGTTGGAAAACCACTTTTCGCATTTGTGTTAGTGTTGAAAAACGACTTTTCGCACTTGTGTTAGTGTTGAAAAACCACTTTTCGCACTTGTTTTAGTGTTGAAAAACCACTTTTCGCACTTGTGTTGGTGCAGGAAACCACTTTTGCACTTGTATTAGTGTGGAAAAACCACTTTTCGCACTTGTGTTAGTGTTGAAAAACCACTTTTCGCACTTGTGTTAGTGTTGAAAAACCACTTTTCGCACATGTGTTGGTGCAGGAAACCACTTTTGCACTTATATTAGTGTGGAAAAAACACTTTTTGCACTTGTGATAGTGTTGAAAAACCACTTTTCGCACTTGTGTTAGTGTTGAAAAACCACTTTTCGCACTTGTGTTAGTGTTGAAAAACCACTTTTCGCACTTGTGTTAGTGTTGAAAAACCACTTTTCGCACTTGTGTTAGTGTTGAAAAACCACTTTTCGCACTTGTGTTTGTGTTGAAAAACCACTTTTCGCACTTGTGTTGGTGCAGGAAACCACTTTTGCACTTGTATTAGTGTGGAAAAAACACTTTTTGCACTTTTGATAGTGTTGAAAAACCACTTTTCGCACTTGTGTTGGTGCAGGAAACCACTATTGCACTTGTATTAGTGTGGAAAAACCACTTTTCACACTTGTGTTAGTGTTGGAAAACCACTTTTCGCACCTGTGTTAGTGTTGAAAAACCACTTTTCGCACTTGTGTTGGTGCAGGAAACCACTTTTGCACTTGTATTAGTGTGGAAAAATCACTTTTCGCACTTGTGTTAGTGTTGAAAAACCGCTTTTCGCACTTGTGTTAGTGTTGAAAAACCACTTTTCGCACTTGTGTTGGTGCAGGAAACCACTTTTGCACTTGTATTAGTGTGGAAAAAACACTTTTCGCACTTGTGTTAGTGTTGAAAAACCACTTTTCGCACTTGTGTTGGTGCAGGAAACCACTTTTGCACTTGTATTAGTGTGGAAAAACCACTTTTCGCACTTGTGTTAGTGTTGAAAAGCCACTTTTCGCACTTGTGTTAGTGTTGAAAAACCACTTTTCGCACTTGTGTTGGTGCAGGAAACCACTTTTGCACTTGCATTAGTGTGGAATAAAGACTTTTTGCACTTGTGATAGTGTTGAAAAACCACTTTTCGCACTTGTGTTAGTGTTGAAAAACCACTTTTCGCACTTGTGTTAGTGTTGAAAAACCACTTTTCGCACTTGTGTTGGTGTAGGAAACCACTTTTGCACTTGTATTAGTGTGGAAAAACCACTTTTCGCACTTGTGTTCGTGTTGAAAAACCACTTTTCGCACTTGCGTTAGTGTTGAAAAACCACTTTTCGCACTTGTGTTAGTGTTGAAAAACCACTTTTCGCACTTGTGTTGGTGCAGGAAACCACTTTTGCACTTGTATTAGTGTGGCAAAAACACTTTTCGCACTTGTGTTAGTGTTGAAAACCACTTTTCGCACTTGTGTTAGTGTTGAAAAACCACTTTTCGCACTTGTGTTGGTGCAGGAAACCACTTTTGCACTTGTATTAGTGTGGAAAAACCACTTTTCGCACTTGTGTTAGTGTTGAAAAACCACTTTTCGCACTTGTGTTAGTGTTGAAAAACCACTTTTCGCAATTGTGTTGGTGCAGGAATCCAGTTTTGCACTTGTATTAGTGTGGCAAAAACACTTTTTGCACTTGTAATAGTGTTGAAAAACCACTTTCGCACTTGTGTTAGTGTTGAAAATCCACTTTTCGCACTTGTGTTGGTGCAGGAAACCACTTTTGCACTTGTATTAGTGTGGAAAAACCACTTATCGCACTTGTGTTAGTGTTGAAAAACCACTTTTCGCACTTGTGTTAGTGTTGAAAAACCACTTTTCGCACTTGTGTTGGTGCAGGAAACCACTTTTGCACTTATATTAGTGTGGAAAAAACACTTTTTGCACTTGTGATAGTGTTGAAAAACCACTTTTCGCACTTGTGTTAGTGTTGAAAAACCACTTTTCGCACTTGTGTTAGTGTTGAAAAACCACTTTTTGCACTTGTGTTGGAGCAGGAAACCACTTTTACACTTGTATTAGTGTGGAAAAACACTTTTTGCACTTGTGATAGTGTTGAAAAACCACTTTTCGCACTTGTGTTAGTGTTGAAAAACCACTTTTTGCACTTGTGTTGGTGCAGGAAACCACTTTTGCACTTGTATTAGTGTGGAAAAACACTTTTTGCACTTGTGATAGTGTTGAAAAACCACTTTTCGCACTTGTGTTAGTGTTGAAAAACCACTTTTCGCACTTGTGTTAGTGTTGAAAAACCACTTTTCGCAATTGTGTTGGTGCAGGAATCCAGTTTTGCACTTGTATTAGTGTGGCAAAAACACTTTTTGCACTTGTAATAGTGTTGAAAAACCACTTTTCGCACTTGTGTTTGTGTTGAAAAACCACTTTTCGCACTTGTGTTGGTGCAGAAACCACTTTTGCACTTGTATTAGTGTGGAAAAAACACTTTTTGCACTTTTGATAGTGTTGAAAAACCACTTTTCGCACTTGTGTTGGTGCAGGAAACCACTATTGCACTTGTATTAGTGTGGAAAAACCACTTTTCGCACTTGTGTTAGTGTTGGAAAACCAATTTTCGCATTTGTGTTAGTGTTGAAAAACCACTTTTCGCACTTGTGTTGGTGCAGGAAACCACTTTTGCACTTGTATTAGTGTGGAAAAAACACTTTTGGCACTTGTGATAGTGTTGAAAAACCACTTTTCGCACCTGTGTTAGTGTTGAAAAACCACTTTTCGCTCTTGTGTTAGTGTTGAAAAACCACTTTTCGCACTTGTGTTAGTGTTGAAAAACCACTTTTCGCACTTGTGTTAGTGTTGAAAAACCACTTTTCGCACTTGTGTTGGTGCAGGAAACCACTTTTGCACTTGTATTAGTGTGGAAAAACCACTTTTTGCACTTGTGTTAGTGTTGAAAAACCACTTTTCGCACTTGTGTTAGTGTTGAAAAACCACTTTTCGCACATGTGTTGGTGCAGGAAACCACTTTTGCACTTGTATTAGTGTGGAAAAAACACTTTTTGCACTTGTGATAGAGTTGAAAAACCACTTTTCGCACTTGTGTTAGTGTTGAAAAACCACTTTTCGCACTTGTGTTGGTGCAGGAAACCACTTTTGCACTTGTATTAGTGTGGAAAAATCACTTTTCGCACTTGTGTTATTGTTGAAAAACCACTTTTCGCACTCGTGTTAGTGTTGAAAAACCACTTATCGCACTTGTGTTAGTGTTGAAAAACCACTTTTCGCACTTGTGTTGGTGCAGGAAACCACTTTTGCACTTGTATTAGTGTGGAAAAAACACTTTTCGCTCTTGTGTTAGTGTTGAAAAACCACTTTTCGCACTTGTGTTAGTGTTGAAAAACCACTTTTCGCACTTGTGTTAGTGTTGAAAACCACTTTTCGCACTTGTGTTGGTGCAGGAAACCACTTTTGCACTTGTATTAGTGTGGAAAACCACTTTTTGCACTTGTGTTAGTGTTGAAAAACCACTTTTCGCACTTGTGTTAGTGTTGAAAAACCACTTTTCGCACATGTGTTGGTGCAGGAAACCACTTTTGCACTTGTATTAGTGTGGAAAAAACACTTTTTGCACTTGTGATAGAGTTGAAAAACCACTTTTCGCACTTGTGTTGGTGCAGGAAACCACTTTTGCACTTGTATTAGTGTGGGAAAAAACACTTTTGGCACTTTTGATAGTGTTGAAAAACCACTTTTCGCACTTGTGTTGGTGCAGGAAACCACTATTGCACTTGTATTAGTGTGGAAAAACCACTTTTCGCACTTGTGTTAGTGTTGGAAAACCACTTTTCGCATTTGTGTTAGTGTTGAAAAACGACTTTTCGCACTTGTGTTAGTGTTGAAAAACCACTTTTCGCACTTGTTTTAGTGTTGAAAAACCACTTTTCGCACTTGTGTTGGTGCAGGAAACCACTTTTGCACTTGTATTAGTGTGGAAAAACCACTTTTCGCACTTGTGTTAGTGTTGAAAAACCACTTTTCGCACTTGTGTTAGTGTTGAAAAACCACTTTTCGCACATGTGTTGGTGCAGGAAACCACTTTTGCACTTATATTAGTGTGGAAAAAACACTTTTTGCACTTGTGATAGTGTTGAAAAACCACTTTTCGCACTTGTGTTAGTGTTGAAAAACCACTTTTCGCACTTGTGTTAGTGTTGAAAAACCACTTTTCGCACTTGTGTTAGTGTTGAAAAACCACTTTTCGCACTTGTGTTAGTGTTGAAAAACCACTTTTCGCACTTGTGTTTGTGTTGAAAAACCACTTTTCGCACTTGTGTTGGTGCAGGAAACCACTTTTGCACTTGTATTAGTGTGGAAAAACACTTTTTGCACTTTTGATAGTGTTGAAAAACCACTTTTCGCACTTGTGTTGGTGCAGGAAACCACTATTGCACTTGTATTAGTGTGGAAAAACCACTTTTCACACTTGTGTTAGTGTTGGAAAACCACTTTTCGCACCTGTGTTAGTGTTGAAAAACCACTTTTCGCACTTGTGTTGGTGCAGGAAACACTTTTGCACTTGTATTAGTGTGGAAAAATCACTTTTCGCACTTGTGTTAGTGTTGAAAAACCGCTTTTCGCACTTGTGTTAGTGTTGAAAAACCACTTTTCGCACTTGTGTTGGTGCAGGAAACCACTTTTGCACTTGTATTAGTGTGGAAAAAACACTTTTCGCACTTGTGTTAGTGTTGAAAAACCACTTTTCGCACTTGTGTTGGTGCAGGAAACCACTTTTGCACTTGTATTAGTGTGGAAAAAACCACTTTTCGCACTTGTGTTAGTGTTGAAAAGCCACTTTTCGCACTTGTGTTAGTGTTGAAAAACCACTTTTCGCACTTGTGTTGGTGCAGGAAACCACTTTTGCACTTGCATTAGTGTGGAATAAAGACTTTTTGCACTTGTGATAGTGTTGAAAAACCACTTTTCGCACTTGTGTTAGTGTTGAAAAACCACTTTTCGCACTTGTGTTAGTGTTGAAAAACCACTTTTCGCACTTGTGTTGGTGTAGGAAACCACTTTTGCACTTGTATTAGTGTGGAAAAACCACTTTTCGCACTTGTGTTCGTGTTGAAAAACCACTTTTCGCACTTGCGTTAGTGTTGAAAAACCACTTTTCGCACTTGTGTTAGTGTTGAAAAACCACTTTTCGCACTTGTGTTGGTGCAGGAAACCACTTTTGCACTTGTATTAGTGTGGCAAAAACACTTTTCGCACTTGTGTTAGTGTTGAAAAACCACTTTTCGCACTTGTGTTAGTGTTGAAAAACCACTTTTCGCACTTGTGTTGGTGCAGGAAACCACTTTTGCACTTGTATTAGTGTGGAAAAACCACTTTTCGCACTTGTGTTAGTGTTGAAAAACCACTTTTCGCACTTGTGTTAGTGTTGAAAAACCACTTTTCGCAATTGTGTTGGTGCAGGAATCCAGTTTTGCACTTGTATTAGTGTGGCAAAAACACTTTTTGCACTTGTAATAGTGTTGAAAAACCACTTTTCGCACTTGTGTTAGTGTTGAAAATCCACTTTTCGCACTTGTGTTGGTGCAGGAAACCACTTTTGCACTTGTATTAGTGTGGAAAAACCACTTATCGCACTTGTGTTAGTGTTGAAAAACCACTTTTCGCACTTGTGTTAGTGTTGAAAAACCACTTTTCGCACTTGTGTTGGTGCAGGAAACCACTTTTGCACTTATATTAGTGTGGAAAAAACACTTTTTGCACTTGTGATAGTGTTGAAAAACCACTTTTCGCACTTGTGTTAGTGTTGAAAAACCACTTTTCGCACTTGTGTTAGTGTTGAAAAACCACTTTTTGCACTTGTGTTGGAGCAGGAAACCACTTTTACACTTGTATTAGTGTGGAAAAACACTTTTTGCACTTGTGATAGTGTTGAAAAACCACTTTTCGCACTTGTGTTAGTGTTGAAAAACCACTTTTTGCACTTGTGTTGGTGCAGGAAACCACTTTTGCACTTGTATTAGTGTGGAAAAACACTTTTTGCACTTGTGATAGTGTTGAAAAACCACTTTTCGCACTTGTGTTAGTGTTGAAAAACCACTTTTCGCACTTGTGTTAGTGTTGAAAAACCACTTTTCGCAATTGTGTTGGTGCAGGAATCCAGTTTTGCACTTGTATTAGTGTGGCAAAAACACTTTTTGCACTTGTAATAGTGTTGAAAAACCACTTTTCGCACTTGTGTTAGTGTTGAAAATCCACTTTTCGCACTTGTGTTGGTGCAGGAAACCACTTTTGCACTTGTATTAGTGTGGAAAAACCACTTATCGCACTTGTGTTAGTGTTGAAAAACCACTTTTCGCACTTGTGTTAGTGTTGAAAAACCACTTTTCGCACTTGTGTTGGTGCAGGAAACCACTTTTGCACTTATATTAGTGTGGAAAAAACACTTTTTGCACTTGTGATAGTGTTGAAAAACCACTTTTCGCACTTGTGTTAGTGTTGAAAAACCACTTTTCGCACTTGTGTTAGTGTTGAAAAACCACTTTTTGCACTTGTGTTGGAGCAGGAAACCACTTTTACACTTGTATTAGTGTGGAAAAACACTTTTTGCACTTGTGATAGTGTTGAAAAACCACTTTTCGCACTTGTGTTAGTGTTGAAAAACCACTTTTTGCACTTGTATTGGTGCAGGAAACCACTTTTGCACTTGTATTAGTGTGGAAAAACACTTTTTGCACTTGTGATAGTGTTGAAAAACCACTTTTCGCACTTGTGTTAGTGTTGAAAAACCACTTTTCGCACTTGTGTTAGTGTTGAAAAACCACCTATCGCACTTGTGTTGGTGCAGGAAACCACTTTTGCACTTGTATTAGTGTGGAAAAAACACTTTTCGCACTTGTGTTAGTGTTGAAAAACCACTTTTCGCACTTGTGTTAGTGTTGAAAAACCACTTTTCGCACTTGTGTTTGTGTTGAAAAACCACTTTTCGCACTTGTGTTGGTGCAGGAAACCACTTTTGCACTTGTATTAGTGTGGAAAAAACACTTTTTGCACTTTTGATAGTGTTGAAAAACCACTTTTCGCACTTGTGTTGGTGCAGGAAACCACTATTGCACTTGTATTAGTGTGGAAAAACCACTTTTCGCACTTGTGTTAGTGTTGGAAAACCAATTTTCGCATTTGTGTTAGTGTTGAAAAACCACTTTTCGCACTTGTGTTGGTGCAGGAAACCACTTTTGCACTTGTATTAGTGTGGAAAAAACACTTTTGGCACTTGTGATAGTGTTGAAAAACCACTTTTCGCACCTGTGTTAGTGTTGAAAAACCACTTTTCGCTCTTGTGTTAGTGTTGAAAAACCACTTTTCGCACTTGTGTTAGTGTTGAAAAACCACTTTTCGCACTTGTGTTAGTGTTGAAAAACCACTTTTTGCACTTGTGTTGGTGCAGGAAACCACTTTTGCACTTGTATTAGTGTGGAAAAACCACTTTTTGCACTTGTGTTAGTGTTGAAAAACCACTTTTCGCACTTGTGTTAGTGTTGAAAAACCACTTTTCGCACATGTGTTGGTGCAGGAAACCACTTTTGCACTTGTATTAGTGTGGAAAAAACACTTTTTGCACTTGTGATAGAGTTGAAAAACCACTTTTCGCACTTGTGTTAGTGTTGAAAAACCACTTTTCGCACTTGTGTTGGTGCATGAAACCACTTTTGCACTTGTATTAGTGTGGAAAAAACACTTTTTGCACTTTTGATAGTGTTGAAAAACCACTTTTCGCACTTGTGTTGGTGCAGGAAACCACTTTTGCACTTGTATTAGTGTGGAAAAAACACTTTTTGCACTTGTGATAGTGTTGGAAAACCAATTTTGCGCATTTGTGTTAGTGTTGAAAAACCACTTTTCGCACTTGTGTTAGTGTTGAAAAACCACTTTTCGCACTTGTTTTAGTGTTGAAAAACCACTTTTCGCACTTGTGTTGGTGCAGGAAACCACTTTTGCACTTATATTAGTGTGGAAAAACCACTTTTCGCACTTGTGTTAGTGTTGAAAAACCACTTTTCGCACATGTGTTGGTGCAGGAAACCACTTTTGCACTTGTATTAGTGTGGAAAAAACACTTTTTGCAGTTGTGATAGTGTTGAAAAACCACTTTTCGCACTTGTGTTAGTGTTGAAAAACCACTTTTCGCACTTGTGTTAGTGTTGAAAAATCACTTTTCGCACTTGTGTTAGTGTTGAAAAACCACTTTTTGCACTTGTGTTGGAGCAGGAAACCACTTTTACACTTGTATTAGTGTGGAAAAACACTTTTTGCACTTGTGATAGTGTTGAAAAACCACTTTTCGCACTTGTGTTAGTGTTGAAAACCCACTTTTCGCACTTGAGTTAGTGTTGAAAAACCACTTTTCGCACTTGTGTTGGTGCAGGAAACCACTTTTGCACTTGTATTAGTGTGGAAAAAACACTTTTTGCACTTGTCATAGTGTTGAAAAACCACTTTTCGCACTTGTGTTAGTGTTTAAAAGCCACTTTTCGCACTTGTGTTAGTGTTGAAAAACCACTTTTCGCACTTGTGTTGGTGCAGGAAACCACTTTTGCACTTGTATTAGTGTGGAATAAAGACTTTTTGCACTTGTGATAGTGTTGAAAAACCACTTTTCGCACTTTTGTTAGTGTTGAAAAACCACTTTTCGCACTTGTGTTGGTGCAGGAAACCACTTATGCACTTGCATTAGTGTGGAAAAATCACTTTTCGCACTTGTGTTATTGTTGAAAAACCACTTTTCGCACTTGTGTTAGTGTTGAAAAACCACTTATCGCACTTGTGTTAGTGTTGAAAAACCACTTTTCGCACTTGTGTTGGTGCAGGAAACCACTTTTGCACTTGTATTAGTGTGGAAAAAACACTTTTTGCACTTTTGATAGTGTTGAAAAACCACTTTTCGCACTTGTGTTGGTGCAGGAAACCACTATTGCACTTGTATTAGTGTGGAAAAACCACTTTTCGCACTTGTGTTAGTGTTGGAAAACCACTTTTCGCATTTGTGTTAGTGTTGAAAAACCACTTTTCGCACTTGTGTTAGTGTTGAAAAACCACTTTTCGCACTTGTTTTAGTGTTGAAAAACCACTTTTCGCACTTGTGTTGGTGCAGGAAACCACTTTTGCACTTATATTAGTGTGGAAAAAACACTTTTTGCACTTGTGATAGTGTTGAAAAACCACTTTTCGCACTTGTGTTAGTGTTGAAAAACCACTTTTCGCACTTGTGTTAGTGTTGAAAAATCACTTTTCGCACTTGTGTTAGTGTTGAAAAACCACTTTTTGCACTTGTGTTGGAGCAGGAAACCACTTTTACACTTGTATTAGTGTGGAAAAACACTTTTTGCACTTGTGATAGTGTTGAAAAACCACTTTTCGCACTTGTGTTAGTGTTGAAAAACCACTTTTTGCACTTGTGTTGGTGCAGGAAACCACTTTTGCACTTGTATTAGTGTGGAAAAAACACTTTTTGCACTTGTGATAGTGTTGAAAAACCACTTTTCGCACTTGTGTTAGTGTTGAAAAACCACTTTTCGCACTTGAGTTAGTGTTGAAAAACCACTTTTCGCACTTGTGTTGGTGCAGGAAACCACTTTTGCACTTGTATTAGTGTGGAAAAAACACTTTTTGCACTTGTCATATTGTTGAAAAACCACTTTTCGCACTTGTGTTAGTGTTGAAAAGCCACTTTTCGCACTTGTGTTAGTGTTGAAAAACCACTTTTCGCACTTGTGTTGGTGCAGGAAACCACTTTTGCACTTGTATTAGTGTGGAATAAAGACTTTTTGCACTTGTGATAGTGTTGAAAAACCACTTTTCGCACTTTTGTTAGTGTTGAAAAACCACTTTTCGCACTTGTGTTGGTGCAGGAAACCACTTATGCACTTGTATTAGTGTGGAAAAATCACTTTTCGCACTTGTGTTATTGTTGAAAAACCACTTTTCGCACTTGTGTTAGTGTTGAAAAACCACTTATCGCACTTGTGTTAGTGTTGAAAAACCACTTTTTGCACTTGTGTTGGTGCAGGAAACCACTTTTGCACTTGTATTAGTGTGGAAAAAACACTTTTCGCTCTTGTGTTAGTGTTGAAAAACCACTTTTCGCACTTGTGTTAGTGTTGAAAAACCACTTTTCGCACTTGTGTTAGTGTTGAAAACCACTTTTCGCACTTGTGTTGGTGCAGGAAACCACTTTTGCACTTGTATTAGTGTGGAAAACCACTTTTTGCACTTGTGTTAGTGTTGAAAAACCACTTTTCGCACTTGTGTTAGTGTTGAAAAACCACTTTTCGCACATGTGTTGGTGCAGGAAACCACTTTTGCACTTGTATTAGTGTGGAAAAAACACTTTTTGCACTTGTGATAGAGTTGAAAAACCACTTTTCGCACTTGTGTTGGTGCAGGAAACCACTTTTGCACTTGTATTAGTGTGGAAAAAACACTTTTGGCACTTTTGATAGTGTTGAAAAACCACTTTTCGCACTTGTGTTGGTGCAGGAAACCACTATTGCACTTGTATTAGTGTGGAAAAACCACTTTTCGCACTTGTGTTAGTGTTGGAAAACCACTTTTCGCATTTGTGTTAGTGTTGAAAAACGACTTTTCGCACTTGTGTTAGTGTTGAAAAACCACTTTTCGCACTTGTTTTAGTGTTGAAAAACCACTTTTCGCACTTGTGTTGGTGCAGGAAACCACTTTTGCACTTGTATTAGTGTGGAAAAACCACTTTTCGCACTTGTGTTAGTGTTGAAAAACCACTTTTCGCACTTGTGTTAGTGTTGAAAAACCACTTTTCGCACATGTGTTGGTGCAGGAAACCACTTTTGCACTTATATTAGTGTGGAAAAAACACTTTTTGCACTTGTGATAGTGTTGAAAAACCACTTTTCGCACTTGTGTTAGTGTTGAAAAACCACTTTTCGCACTTGTGTTAGTGTTGAAAAACCACTTTTCGCACTTGTGTTAGTGTTGAAAAACCACTTTTCGCACTTGTGTTGGTGCAGGAAACCACTTTTGCACTTGTATTAGTGTGGAAAAACCACTTTTCGCACTTGTGTTAGTGTTGAAAAACCACTTTTCGCATGTGTGTTAGTGTTGAAAATCCACTTTTCGCATTTGTGTTGGTGCAGGAAACCACTTTTGCACTTGTATTAGTGTGGAAAAAACACTTTTCGCACTTGTGTTAGTGTTGAAAAACCACTTTTCGCACTTGTGTTAGTGTTGAAAAACCACTTTTCGCACTTGTGTTAGTGTTGAAAAACCACTTTTCGCACTTGTGTTTGTGTTGAAAAACCACTTTTCGCACTTGTGTTGGTGCAGGAAACCACTTTTGCACTTGTATTAGTGTGGAAAAAACACTTTTCGCACTTGTGTTGGTGCAGGAAACCACTATTGCACTTGTATTAGTGTGGAAAAACCACTTTTCACACTTGTGTTAGTGTTGGAAAACCACTTTTCGCACCTGTGTTAGTGTTGAAAAACCACTTTTCGCACTTGTGTTGGTGCAGGAAACCACTTTTGCACTTGTATTAGTGTGGCAAAAACACTTTTCGCACTTGTGTTAGTGTTGAAAAACCGCTTTTCGCACTTGTGTTAGTGTTGAAAAACCACTTTTCGCACTTGTGTTGGTGCAGGAAACCACTTTTGCACTTGTATTAGTGTGGAAAAAACACTTTTCGCACTTGTGTTAGTGTTGAAAAACCACTTTTCGCACTTGTGTTGGTGCAGGAAACCACTTTTGCACTTGTATTAGTGTGGAAAAAACCACTTTTCGCACTTGTGTTAGTGTTGAAAAGCCACTTTTCGCACTTGTGTTAGTGTTGAAAAACCACTTTTCGCACTTGTGTTGGTGCAGGAAACCACTTTTGCACTTGCATTAGTGTGGAATAAAGACTTTTTGCACTTGTGATAGTGTTGAAAAACCACTTTTCGCACTTGTGTTAGTGTTGAAAAACCACTTTTCGCACTTGTGTTAGTGTTGAAAAACCACTTTTCGCACTTGTGTTGGTGCAGGAAACCACTTTTGCACTTGTATTAGTGTGGAAAAACCACTTTTCGCACTTGTGTTCGTGTTGAAAAACCACTTTTCGCACTTGCGTTAGTGTTGAAAAACCACTTTTCGCACTTGTGTTAGTGTTGAAAAACCACTTTTCGCACTTGTGTTGGTGCAGGAAACCACTTTTGCACTTGTATTAGTGTGGAAAAACCACTTTTCGCACTTGTGTTAGTGTTGAAAAACCACTTTTCGCACTTGGGTTAGTGTTGAAAAACCACTTTTCGCAATTGTGTTGGTGCAGGAATCCAGTTTTGCACTTGTATTAGTGTGGCAAAAACACTTTTTGCACTTGTAATAGTGTTGAAAAACCACTTTTCGCACTTGTGTTAGTGTTGAAAATCCACTTTTCGCACTTGTGTTGGTGCAGGAAACCACTTTTGCACTTGTATTAGTGTGGAAAAACCACTTATCGCACTTGTGTTAGTGTTGAAAAACCACTTTTCGCACTTGTGTTAGTGTTGAAAAACCACTTTTCGCACTTGTGTTGGTGCAGGAAACCACTTTTGCACTTATATTAGTGTGGAAAAAACACTTTTTGCACTTGTGATAGTGTTGAAAAACCACTTTTCGCACTTGTGTTAGTGTTGAAAAACCACTTTTCGCACTTGTGTTAGTGTTGAAAAACCACTTTTTGCACTTGTGTTGGAGCAGGAAACCACTTTTACACTTGTATTAGTGTGGAAAAACACTTTTTGCACTTGTGATAGTGTTGAAAAACCACTTTTCGCACTTGTGTTAGTGTTGAAAAACCACTTTTTGCACTTGTGTTGGTGCAGGAAACCACTTTTGCACTTGTATTAGTGTGGAAAAACACTTTTTGCACTTGTGATAGTGTTGAAAAACCACTTTTCGCACTTGTGTTAGTGTTGAAAAACCACTTTTCGCACTTGTGTTAGTGTTGAAAAACAACCTATCGCACTTGTGTTGGTGCAGGAAACCACTTTTGCACTTGTATTAGTGTGGAAAAAACACTTTTCGCACTTGTGTTAGTGTTGAAAAACCACTTTTCGCACTTGTGTTAGTGTTGAAAAACCACTTTTCGCACTTGTGTTTGTGTTGAAAAACCACTTTTCGCACTTGTGTTGGTGCAGGAAACCACTTTTGCACTTGTATTAGTGTGGAAAAAACACTTTTTGCACTTTTGATAGTGTTGAAAAACCACTTTTCGCACTTGTGTTGGTGCAGGAAACCACTATTGCACTTGTATTAGTGTGGAAAAACCACTTTTCGCACTTGTGTTAGTGTTGGAAAACCAATTTTCGCATTTGTGTTAGTGTTGAAAAACCACTTTTCGCACTTGTGTTGGTGCAGGAAACCACTTTTGCACTTGTATTAGTGTGGAAAAAACACTTTTGGCACTTGTGATAGTGTTGAAAAACCACTTTTCGCACCTCTGTTAGTGTTGAAAAACCACTTTTCGCTCTTGTGTTAGTGTTGAAAAACCACTTTTCGCACTTGTGTTAGTGTTGAAAAACCACTTTTCGCACTTGTGTTAGTGTTGAAAAACCACTTTTCGCACTTGTGTTGGTGCAGGAAACCACTTTTGCACTTGTATTAGTGTGGAAAAACCACTTTTTGCACTTGTGTTAGTGTTGAAAAATCACTTTTCGCACTTGTGTTAGTGTTGAAAAACCACTTTTCGCACATGTGTTGGTGCAGGAAACCACTTTTGCACTTGTATTAGTGTGGAAAAAACACTTTTTGCACTTGTGATAGAGTTGAAAAACCACTTTTCGCACTTGTGTTAGTGTTGAAAAACCACTTTTCGCACTTGTGTTGGTGCAGGAAACCACTTTTGCACTTGTATTAGTGTGGAAAAAACACTTTTTGCACTTTTGATAGTGTTGAAAAACCACTTTTCGCACTTGTGTTGGTGCAGGAAACCACTATTGCACTTGTATTAGTGTGGAAAAACCACTTTTCGCACTTGTGTTAGTGTTGGAAAACCAATTTTGCGCATTTGTGTTAGTGTTGAAAAACCACTTTTCGCACTTGTGTTAGTGTTGAAAAACCACTTTTCGCACTTGTTTTAGTGTTGAAAAACCACTTTTCGCACTTGTGTTGGTGCAGGAAACCACTTTTGCACTTATATTAGTGTGGAAAAACCACTTTTCGCACTTGTGTTAGTGTTGAAAAACCACTTTTCGCACTTGTGTTAGTGTTGAAAAACCACTTTTCGCACATGTGTTGGTGCAGGAAACCACTTTTGCACTTATATTAGTGTGGAAAAAACACTTTTTGCAGTTGTGATAGTGTTGAAAAACCACTTTTCGCACTTGTGTTAGTGTTGAAAAACCACTTTTCGCACTTGTGTTAGTGTTGAAAAATCACTTTTCGCACTTGTGTTAGTGTTGAAAAACCACTTTTTGCACTTGTGTTGGAGCAGGAAACCACTTTTACACTTGTATTAGTGTGGAAAAACACTTTTTGCACTTGTGATAGTGTTGAAAAACCACTTTTCGCACTTGTGTTAGTGTTGAAAAAACACTTTTTGCACTTGTGTTGGTGCAGGAAACCACTTTTGCACTTGTATTAGTGTGGAAAAACACTTTTTGCACTTGTGATAGTGTTGAAAAACCACTTTTCGCACTTGTGTTAGTGTTGAAAAACCACTTTTCGCACTTGAGTTAGTGTTGAAAAACCACTTTCGCACTTGTGTTGGTGCAGGAAACCACTTTTGCACTTGTATTAGTGTGGAAAAAACACTTTTTGCACTTGTCATAGTGTTGAAAAACCACTTTTCGCACTTGTGTTAGTGTTGAAAAGCCACTTTTCGCACTTGTGTTAGTGTTGAAAAACCACTTTTCGCACTTGTGTTGGTGCAGGAAACCACTTTTGCACTTGTATTAGTGTGGAATAAAGACTTTTTGCACTTGTGATAGTGTTGAAAAACCACTTTTCGCACTTTTGTTAGTGTTGAAAAACCACTTTTCGCACTTGTGTTGGTGCAGGAAACCACTTATGCACTTGTATTAGTGTGGAAAAATCACTTTTCGCACTTGTGTTATTGTTGAAAAACCACTTTTCGCACTTGTGTTAGTGTTGAAAAACCACTTATCGCACTTGTGTTAGTGTTGAAAAACCACTTTTCGCACTTGTGTTGGTGCAGGAAACCACTTTTGCACTTGTATTAGTGTGGAAAAAACACTTTTTGCACTTTTGATAGTGTTGAAAAACCACTTTTCGCACTTGTGTTGGTGCAGGAAACCACTATTGCACTTGTATTAGTGTGGAAAAACCACTTTTCGCACTTGTGTTAGTGTTGGAAAACCACTTTTCGCATTTGTGTTAGTGTTGAAAAACCACTTTTCGCACTTGTGTTAGTGTTGAAAAACCACTTTTCGCACTTGTTTTAGTGTTGAAAAACCACTTTTCGCACTTGTGTTGGTGCAGGAAACCACTTTTGCACTTATATTAGTGTGGAAAAAACACTTTTTGCACTTGTGATAGTGTTGAAAAACCACTTTTCGCACTTGTGTTAGTGTTGAAAAACCACTTTTCGCACTTGTGTTAGTGTTGAAAAATCACTTTTCGCACTTATATTAGTGTGGAAAAAACACTTTTTGCACTTGTGATAGTGTTGAAAAACCACTTTTCGCACTTGTGTTAGTGTTGAAAAATCACTTTTCGCACTTGTGTTAGTGTTGAAAAACCACTTTTTGCACTTGTGTTAGTGTTGAAAAATCACTTTTCGCACTTGTGTTAGTGTTGAAAAACCACTTTTTGCACTTGTGATAGTGTTGAAAAACCACTTTTCGCACTTGTGTTAGTGTTGAAAAATCACTTTTCGCACTTGTGTTAGTGTTGAAAAACCACTTTTTGCACTTGTGTTGGAGCAGGAAACCACTTTTACACTTGTATTAGTGTGGAAAAACACTTTTTGCACTTGTGATAGTGTTGAAAAACCACTTTTCGCACTTGTGTTAGTGTTGAAAAACCACTTTTCGCACTTGTGTTAGTGTTGAAAAACCACTTTTCGCACTTGTGTTGGTGCAGGAAACCACTTTTGCACTTGTGTTAGTGTTGAAAAACCACTTTTCGCACTTGTGTTAGTGTTGAAAAACCACTTTTCGCACTTGTGTTAGTGTTGAAAAACCACTTTTCGCACTTGTGTTGGTGCAGGAAACCACTTTTGCACTTGTATTAGTGTGGAAAAACCACTTTTTGCACTTGTGTTAATGTTGAAAAATCACTTTTCGCACTTGTGTTAGTGTTGAAAAACCACTTTTCGCACATGTGTTGGTGCAGGAAACCACTTTTGCACTTGTATTAGTGTGGAAAAAACACTTTTTGCACTTGTGATAGAGTTGAAAAACCACTTTTCGCACTTGTGTTAGTGTTGAAAAACCACTTTTCGCACTTGTGTTGGTGCAGGAAACCACTTTTGCACTTGTATTAGTGTGGAAAAAACACTTTTTGCACTTTTGATAGTGTTGAAAAACCACTTTTCGCACTTGTGTTGGTGCAGGAAACCACTATTGCACTTGTATTAGTGTGGAAAAACCACTTTTCGCACTTGTGTTAGTGTTGGAAAACCAATTTTGCGCATTTGTGTTAGTGTTGAAAAACCACTTTTCGCACTTGTGTTAGTGTTGAAAAACCACTTTTCGCACTTGTTTTAGTGTTGAAAAACCACTTTTCGCACTTGTGTTGGTGCAGGAAACCACTTTTGCACTTATATTAGTGTGGAAAAACCACTTTTCGCACTTGTGTTAGTGTTGAAAAACCACTTTTCGCACTTGTGTTAGTGTTGAAAAACCACTTTTCGCACATGTGTTGGTGCAGGAAACCACTTTTGCACTTATATTAGTGTGGAAAAAACACTTTTTGCAGTTGTGATAGTGTTGAAAAACACTTTTCGCACTTGTGTTAGTGTTGAAAAACCACTTTTCGCACTTGTGTTAGTGTTGAAAAATCACTTTTCGCACTTGTGTTAGTGTTGAAAAACCACTTTTTGCACTTGTGTTGGAGCAGGAAACCACTTTTACACTTGTATTAGTGTGGAAAAACACTTTTTGCACTTGTGATAGTGTTGAAAAACCACTTTTCGCACTTGTGTTAGTGTTGAAAAACCACTTTTTGCACTTGTGTTGGTGCAGGAAACCACTTTTGCACTTGTATTAGTGTGGAAAAACACTTTTTGCACTTGTGATAGTGTTGAAAAACCACTTTTCGCACTTGTGTTAGTGTTGAAAAACCACTTTTCGCACTTGAGTTAGTGTTGAAAAACCACTTTCGCACTTGTGTTGGTGCAGGAAACCACTTTTGCACTTGTATTAGTGTGGAAAAAACACTTTTTGCACATGTCATAGTGTTGAAAAACCACTTTTCGCACTTGTGTTAGTGTTGAAAAGCCACTTTTCGCACTTGTGTTAGTGTTGAAAAACCACTTTTCGCACTTGTGTTGGTGCAGGAAACCACTTTTGCACTTGTATTAGTGTGGAATAAAGAGTTTTTGCACTTGTGATAGTGTTGAAAAACCACTTTTCGCACTTTTGTTAGTGTTGAAAAACCACTTTTCGCACTTGTGTTGGTGCAGGAAACCACTTATGCACTTGTATTAGTGTGGAAAAATCACTTTTCGCACTTGTGTTATTGTTGAAAAACCACTTTTCGCACTTGTGTTAGTGTTGAAAAACCACTTATCGCACTTGTGTTAGTGTTGAAAAACCACTTTTCGCACTTGTGTTGGTGCAGGAAACCACTTTTGCACTTGTATTAGTGTGGAAAAAACACTTTTTGCACTTTTGATAGTGTTGAAAAACCACTTTTCGCACTTGTGTTGGTGCAGGAAACCACTATTGCACTTGTATTAGTGTGGAAAAACCACTTTTCGCACTTGTGTTAGTGTTGGAAAACCACTTTTCGCATTTGTGTTAGTGTTGAAAAACCACTTTTCGCACTTGTGTTAGTGTTGAAAAACCACTTTTCGCACTTGTTTTAGTGTTGAAAACCACTTTTCGCACTTGTGTTGGTGCAGGAAACCACTTTTGCACTTATATTAGTGTGGAAAAAACACTTTTTGCACTTGTGATAGTGTTGAAAAACCACTTTTCGCACTTGTGTTAGTGTTGAAAAACCACTTTTCGCACTTGTGTTAGTGTTGAAAAATCACTTTTCGCACTTATATTAGTGTGGAAAAAACACTTTTTGCACTTGTGATAGTGTTGAAAAACCACTTTTCGCACTTGTGTTAGTGTTGAAAAATCACTTTTCGCACTTGTGTTAGTGTTGAAAAACCACTTTTTGCACTTGTGTTAGTGTTGAAAAATCACTTTTCGCACTTGTGTTAGTGTTGAAAAACCACTTTTTGCACTTGTGATAGTGTTGAAAAACCACTTTTCGCACTTGTGTTAGTGTTGAAAAATCACTTTTCGCACTTGTGTTAGTGTTGAAAAACCACTTTTTGCACTTGTGTTGGAGCAGGAAACCACTTTTACACTTGTATTAGTGTGGAAAAACACTTTTTGCACTTGTGATAGTGTTGAAAAACCACTTTTCGCACTTGTGTTAGTGTTGAAAAACCACTTTTTGCACTTGTGTTGGTGCAGGAAACCACTTTTGCACTTGTATTAGTGTGGAAAAAACACTTTTTGCACTTGTGATAGTGTTGAAAAACCACTTTTCGCACTTGTGTTAGTGTTGAAAAACCACTTTTCGCACTTGAGTTAGTGTTGAAAAACCACTTTTCGCACTTGTGTTGGTGCAGGAAACCACTTTTGCACTTGTATTAGTGTGGAAAAAACACTTTTTGCACTTGTCATATTGTTGAAAAACCACTTTTCGCACTTGTGTTAGTGTTGAAAAGCCACTTTTCGCACTTGTGTTAGTGTTGAAAAACCACTTTTCGCACTTGTGTTGGTGCAGGAAACCACTTTTGCACTTGTATTAGTGTGGAATAAAGACTTTTTGCACTTGTGATAGTGTTGAAAAACCACTTTTCGCACTTTTGTTAGTGTTGAAAAACCACTTTTCGCACTTGTGTTGGTGCAGGAAACCACTTATGCACTTGTATTAGTGTGGAAAAATCACTTTTCGCACTTGTGTTATTGTTGAAAAACCACTTTTCGCACTTGTGTTAGTGTTGAAAAACCACTTATCGCACTTGTGTTAGTGTTGAAAAACCACTTTTCGCACTTGTGTTGGTGCAGGAAACCACTTTTGCACTTGTATTAGTGTGGAAAAAACACTTTTCGCTCTTGTGTTAGTGTTGAAAAACCACTTTTCGCACTTGTGTTAGTGTTGAAAAACCACTTTTCGCACTTGTGTTAGTGTTGAAAACCACTTTTCGCACTTGTGTTGGTGCAGGAAACCACTTTTGCACTTGTATTAGTGTGGAAAACCACTTTTTGCACTTGTGTTAGTGTTGAAAAACCACTTTTCGCACTTGTGTTAGTGTTGAAAAACCACTTTTCGCACATGTGTTGGTGCAGGAAACCACTTTTGCACTTGTATTAGTGTGGAAAAAACACTTTTTGCACTTGTGATAGAGTTGAAAAACCACTTTTCGCACTTGTGTTGGTGCAGGAAACCACTTTTGCACTTGTATTAGTGTGGAAAAAACACTTTTGGCACTTTTGATAGTGTTGAAAAACCACTTTTCGCACTTGTGTTGGTGCAGGAAACCACTATTGCACTTGTATTAGTGTGGAAAAACCACTTTTCGCACTTGTGTTAGTGTTGGAAAACCACTTTTCGCATTTGTGTTAGTGTTGAAAAACGACTTTTCGCACTTGTGTTAGTGTTGAAAAACCACTTTTCGCACTTGTTTTAGTGTTGAAAAACCACTTTTCGCACTTGTGTTGGTGCAGGAAACCACTTTTGCACTTGTGTTGGTGCAGGAAACCACTTTTGCACTTGTATTAGTGTGGAAAAAACACTTTTTGCACTTGTGATAGTGTTGAAAAACCACTTTTCGCACTTGTGTTAGTGTTGAAAAACCACTTTTCGCACTTGAGTTAGTGTTGAAAAACCACTTTTCGCACTTGTGTTGGTGCAGGAAACCACTTTTGCACTTGTATTAGTGTGGAAAAAACACTTTTTGCACTTGTCATATTGTTGAAAAACCACTTTTCGCACTTGTGTTAGTGTTGAAAAGCCACTTTTCGCACTTGTGTTAGTGTTGAAAAACCACTTTTCGCACTTGTGTTGGTGCAGGAAACCACTTTTGCACTTGTATTAGTGTGGAATAAAGACTTTTTGCACTTGTGATAGTGTTGAAAAACCACTTTTCGCACTTTTGTTAGTGTTGAAAAACCACTTTTCGCACTTGTGTTGGTGCAGGAAACCACTTATGCACTTGTATTAGTGTGGAAAAATCACTTTTCGCACTTGTGTTATTGTTGAAAAACCACTTTTCGCACTTGTGTTAGTGTTGAAAAACCACTTATCACACTTGTGTTAGTGTTGAAAAACCACTTTTCGCACTTGTGTTGGTGCAGGAAACCACTTTTGCACTTGTATTAGTGTGGAAAAAACACTTTTCGCTCTTGTGTTAGTGTTGAAAAACCACTTTTCGCACTTGTGTTAGTGTTGAAAAACCACTTTTCGCACTTGTGTTAGTGTTGAAAACCACTTTTCGCACTTGTGTTGGTGCAGGAAACCACTTTTGCACTTGTATTAGTGTGGAAAACCACTTTTTGCACTTGTGTTAGTGTTGAAAAACCACTTTTCGCACTTGTGTTAGTGTTGAAAAACCACTTTTCGCACATGTGTTGGTGCAGGAAACCACTTTTGCACTTGTATTAGTGTGGAAAAAACACTTTTTGCACTTGTGATAGAGTTGAAAAACCACTTTTCGCACTTGTGTTGGTGCAGGAAACCACTTTTGCACTTGTATTAGTGTGGAAAAAACACTTTTGGCACTTTTGATAGTGTTGAAAAACCACTTTTCGCACTTGTGTTGGTGCAGGAAACCACTATTGCACTTGTATTAGTGTGGAAAAACCACTTTTCGCACTTGTGTTAGTGTTGGAAAACCACTTTTCGCATTTGTGTTAGTGTTGAAAAACGACTTTTCGCACTTGTGTTAGTGTTGAAAAACCACTTTTCGCACTTGTTTTAGTGTTGAAAAACCACTTTTCGCACTTGTGTTGGTGCAGGAAACCACTTTTGCACTTGTATTAGTGTGGAAAAACCACTTTTCGCACTTGTGTTAGTGTTGAAAAACCACTTTTCGCACTTGTGTTAGTGTTGAAAAACCACTTTTCGCACATGTGTTGGTGCAGGAAACCACTTTTGCACTTATATTAGTGTGGAAAAAACACTTTTTGCACTTGTGATAGTGTTGAAAAACCACTTTTCGCACTTGTGTTAGTGTTGAAAAACCACTTTTCGCACTTGTGTTAGTGTTGAAAAACCACTTTTCGCACTTGTGTTAGTGTTGAAAAACCACTTTTCGCACTTGTGTTGGTGCAGGAAACCACTTTTGCACTTGTATTAGTGTGGAAAAACCACTTTTCGCACTTGTGTTAGTGTTGAAAAACCACTTTTCGCATGTGTGTTAGTGTTGAAAATCCACTTTTCGCATTTGTGTTGGTGCAGGAAACCACTTTTGCACTTGTATTAGTGTGGAAAAAACACTTTTCGCACTTGTGTTAGTGTTGAAAAACCACTTTTCGCACTTGTGTTAGTGTTGAAAAACCACTTTTCGCACTTGTGTTAGTGTTGAAAAACCACTTTTCGCACTTGTGTTTGTGTTGAAAAACCACTTTTCGCACTTGTGTTGGTGCAGGAAACCACTTTTGCACTTGTATTAGTGTGGAAAAAACACTTTTCGCACTTGTGTTGGTGCAGGAAACCACTATTGCACTTGTATTAGTGTGGAAAAACCACTTTTCACACTTGTGTTAGTGTTGGAAAACCACTTTTCGCACCTGTGTTAGTGTTGAAAAACCACTTTTCGCACTTGTGTTGGTGCAGGAAACCACTTTTGCACTTGTATTAGTGTGGCAAAAACACTTTTCGCACTTGTGTTAGTGTTGAAAAACCGCTTTTCGCACTTGTGTTAGTGTTGAAAAACCACTTTTCGCACTTGTGTTGGTGCAGGAAACCACTTTTGCACTTGTATTAGTGTGGAAAAAACACTTTTCGCACTTGTGTTAGTGTTGAAAAACCACTTTTCGCACTTGTGTTGGTGCAGGAAACCACTTTTGCACTTGTATTAGTGTGGAAAAAACCACTTTTCGCACTTGTGTTAGTGTTGAAAAGCCACTTTTCGCACTTGTGTTAGTGTTGAAAAACCACTTTTCGCACTTGTGTTGGTGCAGGAAACCACTTTTGCACTTGCATTAGTGTGGAATAAAGACTTTTTGCACTTGTGATAGTGTTGAAAAACCACTTTTCGCACTTGTGTTAGTGTTGAAAAACCACTTTTCGCACTTGTGTTAGTGTTGAAAAACCACTTTTCGCACTTGTGTTGGTGCAGGAAACCACTTTTGCACTTGTATTAGTGTGGAAAAACCACTTTTCGCACTTGTGTTCGTGTTGAAAAACCACTTTTCGCACTTGCGTTAGTGTTGAAAAACCACTTTTCGCACTTGTGTTAGTGTTGAAAAACCACTTTTCGCACTTGTGTTGGTGCAGGAAACCACTTTTGCACTTGTATTAGTGTGGAAAAACCACTTTTCGCACTTGTGTTAGTGTTGAAAAACCACTTTTCGCACTTGGGTTAGTGTTGAAAAACCACTTTTCGCAATTGTGTTGGTGCAGGAATCCAGTTTTGCACTTGTATTAGTGTGGCAAAAACACTTTTTGCACTTGTAATAGTGTTGAAAAACCACTTTTCGCACTTGTGTTAGTGTTGAAAATCCACTTTTCGCACTTGTGTTGGTGCAGGAAACCACTTTTGCACTTGTATTAGTGTGGAAAAACCACTTATCGCACTTGTGTTAGTGATGAAAAACCACTTTTCGCACTTGTGTTAGTGTTGAAAAACCACTTTTCGCACTTGTGTTGGTGCAGGAAACCACTTTTGCACTTATATTAGTGTGGAAAAAACACTTTTTGCACTTGTGATAGTGTTGAAAAACCACTTTTCGCACTTGTGTTAGTGTTGAAAAACCACT
This sequence comes from Myxine glutinosa, assembly GCF_964187855.1. Taxonomy (NCBI): domain Eukaryota; kingdom Metazoa; phylum Chordata; class Myxini; order Myxiniformes; family Myxinidae; genus Myxine; species Myxine glutinosa. Next base: position 83,230 of record NW_027617294.1, on the reverse strand, counting down.
TTTCGCACTTGTGTTAGTGTTGAAAAACCACTTTTTGCACTTGTGTTGGAGCAGGAAACCACTTTTACACTTGTATTAGTGTGGAAAAACACTTTTTGCACTTGTGATAGTGTTGAAAAACCACTTTTCGCACTTGTGTTAGTGTTGAAAAACCACTTTTTGCACTTGTGTTGGTGCAGGAAACCACTTTTGCACTTGTATTAGTGTGGAAAAACACTTTTTGCACTTGTGATAGTGTTGAAAAACCACTTTTCGCACTTGTGTTAGTGTTGAAAAACCACTTTTCGCACTTGTGTTAGTGTTGAAAAACAACCTATCGCACTTGTGTTGGTGCAGGAAACCACTTTTGCACTTGTATTAGTGTGGAAAAAACGCTTTTCGCACTTGTGTTAGTGTTGAAAAACCACTTTTCGCACTTGTGTTAGTGTTGAAAAACCACTTTTCGCACTTGTGTTTGTGTTGAAAAACCACTTTTCGCACTTGTGTTGGTGCAGGAAACCACTTTTGCACTTGTATTAGTGTGGAAAAAACACTTTTTGCACTTTTGATAGTGTTGAAAAACCACTTTTCGCACTTGTGTTGGTGCAGGAAACCACTATTGCACTTGCATTAGTGTGGAAAAACCACTTTTCGCACTTGTGTTAGTGTTGGAAAACCAATTTTCGCATTTGTGTTAGTGTTGAAAAACCACTTTTCGCACTTGTGTTGGTGCAGGAAACCACTTTTGCACTTGTATTAGTGTGGAAAAAACACTTTTGGCACTTGTGATAGTGTTGAAAAACCACTTTTCGCACCTCTGTTAGTGTTGAAAAACCACTTTTCGCTCTTGTGTTAGTGTTGAAAAACCACTTTTCGCACTTGTGTTAGTGTTGAAAAACCACTTTTCGCACTTGTGTTAGTGTTGAAAAACCACTTTTCGCACTTGTGTTGGTGCAGGAAACCACTTTTGCACTTGTATTAGTGTGGAAAAACCACTTTTTGCACTTGTGTTAGTGTTGAAAAATCACTTTTCGCACTTGTGTTAGTGTTGAAAAACCACTTTTCGCACATGTGTTGGTGCAGGAAACCACTTTTGCACTTGTATTAGTGTGGAAAAAACACTTTTTGCACTTGTGATAGAGTTGAAAAACCACTTTTCGCACTTGTGTTAGTGTTGAAAAACCACTTTTCGCACTTGTGTTGGTGCAGGAAACCACTTTTGCACTTGTATTAGTGTGGAAAAAACACTTTTTGCACTTTTGATAGTGTTGAAAAACCACTTTTCGCACTTGTGTTGGTGCAGGAAACCACTATTGCACTTGTATTAGTGTGGAAAAACCACTTTTCGCACTTGTGTTAGTGTTGGAAAACCAATTTTGCGCATTTGTGTTAGTGTTGAAAAACCACTTTTCGCACTTGTGTTAGTGTTGAAAAACCACTTTTCGCACTTGTTTTAGTGTTGAAAAACCACTTTTCGCACTTGTGTTGGTGCAGGAAACCACTTTTGCACTTATATTAGTGTGGAAAAACCACTTTTCGCACTTGTGTTAGTGTTGAAAAACCACTTTTCGCACTTGTGTTAGTGTTGAAAAACCACTTTTCGCACATGTGTTGGTGCAGGAAACCACTTTTGCACTTATATTAGTGTGGAAAAAACACTTTTTGCAGTTGTGATAGTGTTGAAAAACCACTTTTCGCACTTGTGTTAGTGTTGAAAAACCACTTTTCGCACTTGTGTTAGTGTTGAAAAATCACTTTTCGCACTTGTGTTAGTGTTGAAAAACCACTTTTTGCACTTGTGTTGGAGCAGGAAACCACTTTTACACTTGTATTAGTGTGGAAAAACACTTTTTGCACTTGTGATAGTGTTGAAAAACCACTTTTCGCACTTGTGTTAGTGTTGAAAAACCACTTTTTGCACTTGTGTTGGTGCAGGAAACCACTTTTGCACTTGTATTAGTGTGGAAAAACACTTTTTGCACTTGTGATAGTGTTGAAAAACCACTTTTCGCACTTGTGTTAGTGTTGAAAAACCACTTTTCGCACTTGAGTTAGTGTTGAAAAACCACTTTCGCACTTTTGTTGGTGCAGGAAACCACTTTTGCACTTGTATTAGTGTGGAAAAAACACTTTTTGCACTTGTCATAGTGTTGAAAAACCACTTTTCGCACTTGTGTTAGTGTTGAAAAGCCACTTTTCGCACTTGTGTTAGTGTTGAAAAACCACTTTTCGCACTTGTGTTGGTGCAGGAAACCACTTTTGCACTTGTATTAGTGTGGAATAAAGACTTTTTGCACTTGTGATAGTGTTGAAAAACCACTTTTCGCACTTGTGTTAGTGTTGAAAAACCACTTTTCGCACTTGTGTTGGTGCAGGAAACCACTTATGCACTTGTATTAGTGTGGAAAAATCACTTTTCGCACTTGTGTTATTGTTGAAAAACCACTTTTCGCACTTGTGTTAGTGTTGAAAAACCACTTATCGCACTTGTGTTAGTGTTGAAAAACCACTTTTCGCACTTGTGTTGGTGCAGGAAACCACTTTTGCACTTGTATTAGTGTGGAAAAAACACTTTTTGCACTTTTGATAGTGTTGAAAAACCACTTTTCGCACTTGTGTTGGTGCAGGAAACCACTATTGCACTTGTATTAGTGTGGAAAAACCACTTTTCGCACTTGTCTTAGTGTTGGAAAACCACTTTTCGCATTTGTGTTAGTGTTGAAAAACCACTTTTCGCACTTGTGTTAGTGTTGAAAAACCACTTTTCGCACTTGTTTTAGTGTTGAAAAACCACTTTTCGCACTTGTGTTGGTGCAGGAAACCACTTTTGCACTTATATTAGTGTGGAAAAAACACTTTTTGCACTTGTGATAGTGTTGAAAAACCACTTTTCGCACTTGTGTTAGTGTTGAAAAACCACTTTTCGCACTTGTGTTAGTGTTGAAAAATCACTTTTCGCACTTATATTAGTGTGGAAAAAACACTTTTTGCACTTGTGATAGTGTTGAAAAACCACTTTTCGCACTTGTGTTAGTGTTGAAAAACCACTTTTTGCACTTGTGTTAGTGTTGAAAAACCACTTTTCGCACTTGTGTTGGTGCAGGAAACCACTTTTGCACTTGTATTAGTGTGGAAAAACCACTTTTCGCACTTGTGTTAGTGTTGAAAAACCACTTTTCGCATGTGTGTTAGTGTTGAAAATCCACTTTTCGCATTTGTGTTGGTGCAGGAAACCACTTTTGCACTTGTATTAGTGTGGAAAAAACACTTTTCGCACTTGTGTTAGTGTTGAAAAACCACTTTTCGCACTTGTGTTAGTGTTGAAAAACCACTTTTCGCACTTGTGTTAGTGTTGAAAAACCACTTTTCGCACCTGTGTTGGTGCAGGAAACCACTTTTGCACTTGTATTAGTGTGGAAAAAACACTTTTTGCACTTTTGATAGTGTTGAAAAACCACTTTTCGCACTTGTGTTGATGCAGGAAACCACTATTGCACTTGTATTAGTGTGGAAAAACCACTTTTCGCACTTGTGTTAGTGTTGGAAAACCACTTTTCGCATTTGTGTTAGTGTCGAAAAACCACTTTTCGCACTTGTGTTGGTGCAGGAAACCACTTTTGCACTTGTATTAGTGTGGAAAAAACACTTTTGGCACTTGTGATAGTGTTGAAAAACCAATTTTCGCACCTGTGTTAGTGTTGAAAAACCACTTTTCGCACTTGTGTTGGTGCAGGAAACCACTTTTGCACTTGTATTAGTGTGGAAAAACCACTTTTCACACATGTGTTAGTGTTGAAAAACAACTTTTCGCACTTGTGTTGGTGCAGGAAACCACTTTTGCACTTGTATTAGTGTGGAAAATCCACTTTTGGCACTTGTGTTAATGTTGAAAAACCACTTTTCGCACTTGTGTTAGTGTTGAAAAACCACTTTTCGCAGTTGTGTTGGTGCAGGAAACCACTTTTGCACTTGTATTAGTGTGGAAAAACCACTTTTTGCACTTGTATTAGTGTTGAAAAACCACTTTTCGCACTTGTGTTAGTGTTGAAAAACCACTTTTCGCACCTGTGTTGGTGTTGAAAAACCACTATTCGCACTTGTGTTGGTGCAGGAAACCACTTTTGCACTTGTATTAGTGTGGAAAAAACACTTTTCGCACTTGTGTTAGTGTTGAAAAACCGCTTTTCGCACTTGTGTTAGTGTTGAAAAACCACTTTTCGCACTTGTGTTGGTGCAGGAAACCACTTTTGCACTTGTATTAGTGTGGAAAAAACACTTTTCGCACTTGTGTTAGTGTTGAAAAACCACTTTTCGCACTTGTGTTGGTGCAGGAAACCACTTTTGCACTGTATTAGTGTGGAAAAACCACTTTTCGCACTTGTGTTAGTGTTGAAAAACCACTTTTCGCACTTGTATTAGTGTGGAAAAACACTTTTTGCACTTGTGATAGGGTTGAAAAACCACTTTTCGCACTTGTGTTAGTGTTGAAAAACCACTTTTTGCACTTGTGTTGGTGCAGGAAACCACTTTTGCACTTGTATTAGTGTGGAAAAAACACTTTTTGCACTTGTGATAGTGTTGAAAAACCACTTTTCGCACTTGTGTTAGTGTTGAAAAACCACTTTTCGCACTTGAGTTAGTGTTGAAAAACCACTTTTCGCACTTGTGTTAGTGTTGAAAAACCACTTATCGCACTTGTGTTAGTGTTGAAAAACCACTTTTCGCACATGTGTTGGTGCAGGAAACCACTTTTTGCACTTGTGTTAGTGTTGAAAAACCACTTTTCGCACTTGTGTTAGTGTTGAAAAACCACTTTTCGCACATGTGTTGGTGCAGGAAACCACTTTTGCACTTGTATTAGTGTGGAAAAAACACTTTTTGCACTTGTGATAGAGTTGAAAAACCACTTTTCGCACTTGTGTTAGTGTTGAAAAACCACTTTTCGCACTTGTGTTGGTGCAGGAAACCACTTTTGCACTTGTATTAGTGTGGAAAAAACACTTTTTGCACTTTTGATAGTGTTGAAAAACCACTTTTCGCACTTGTGTTGGTGCAGGAAACCACTATTGCACTTGTATTAGTGTGGAAAAACCACTTTTCGCACTTGTGTTAGTGTTGGAAAACCAATTTTGCGCATTTGTGTTAGTGTTGAAAAACCACTTTTCGCACTTGTGTTAGTGTTGAAAAACCACTTTTCGCACTTGTTTTAGTGTTGAAAAACCACTTTTCGCACTTGTGTTGGTGCAGGAAACCACTTTTGCACTTATATTAGTGTGGAAAAACCACTTTTCGCACTTGTTAGTGTTGAAAAACCACTTTTCGCACTTGTGTTAGTGTTGAAAAACCACTTTTCGCACATGTGTTGGTGCAGGAAACCACTTTTGCACTTATATTAGTGTGGAAAAAACACTTTTTGCAGTTGTGATAGTGTTGAAAAACCACTTTTCGCACTTGTGTTAGTGTTGAAAAACCACTTTTCGCACTTGTGTTAGTGTTGAAAAATCACTTTTCGCACTTGTGTTAGTGTTGAAAAACCACTTTTTGCACTTGTGTTGGAGCAGGAAACCACTTTTACACTTGTATTAGTGTGGAAAAACACTTTTTGCACTTGTGATAGTGTTGAAAAACCACTTTTCGCACTTGTGTTAGTGTTGAAAAACCACTTTTTGCACTTGTGTTGGTGCAGGAAACCACTTTTGCACTTGTATTAGTGTGGAAAAACACTTTTTGCACTTGTGATAGTGTTGAAAAACCACTTTTCGCACTTGTGTTAGTGTTGAAAAACCACTTTTCGCACTTGAGTTAGTGTTGAAAAACCACTTTTCGCACTTGTGTTGGTGCAGGAAACCACTTTTGCACTTGTATTAGTGTGGAAAAAACACTTTTTGCACTTGTCATAGTGTTGAAAAACCACTTTTCGCACTTGTGTTAGTGTTGAAAAGCCACTTTTCGCACTTGTGTTAGTGTTGAAAAACCACTTTTCGCACTTGTGTTGGTGCAGGAAACCACTTTTGCACTTGTATTAGTGTGGAATAAAGACTTTTTGCACTTGTGATAGTGTTGAAAAACCACTTTTCGCACTTTTGTTAGTGTTGAAAAACCACTTTTCGCACTTGTGTTGGTGCAGGAAACCACTTATGCACTTGTATTAGTGTGGAAAAATCACTTTTCGCACTTGTGTTATTGTTGAAAAACCACTTTTCGCAGTTGTGTTAGTGTTGAAAAACCACTTATCGCACTTGTGTTAGTGTTGAAAAACCACTTTTCGCACTTGTGTTGGTGCAGGAAACCACTTTTGCACTTGTATTAGTGTGGAAAAAACACTTTTTGCACTTTTGATAGTGTTGAAAAACCACTTTTCGCACTTGTGTTGGTGCAGGAAACCACTATTGCACTTGTATTAGTGTGGAAAAACCACTTTTCGCACTTGTGTTAGTGTTGGAAAACCACTTTTCGCATTTGTGTTAGTGTTGAAAAACCACTTTTCGCACTTGTGTTAGTGTTGAAAAACCACTTTTCGCACTTGTTTTAGTGTTGAAAAACCACTTTTCGCACTTGTGTTGGTGCAGGAAACCACTTTTGCACTTATATTAGTGTGGAAAAAACACTTTTTGCACTTGTGATGGTGTTGAAAAACCACTTTTCGCACTTGTGTTAGTGTTGAAAAACCACTTTTCGCACTTGTGTTAGTGTTGAAAAATCACTTTTCGCACTTATATTAGTGTGGAAAAAACACTTTTTGCACTTGTGATAGTGTTGAAAAACCACTTTTCGCACTTGTGTTAGTGTTGAAAAACCACTTTTTGCACTTGTGTTAGTGTTGAAAAACCACTTTTCGCACTTGTGTTGGTGCAGGAAACCACTTTTGCACTTGTATTAGTGTGGAAAAACCACTTTTCGCACTTGTGTTAGTGTTGAAAAACCACTTTTCGCATGTGTGTTAGTGTTGAAAATCCACTTTTCGCATTTGTGTTGGTGCAGGAAACCACTTTTGCACTTGTATTAGTGTGGAAAAAACACTTTTCGCACTTGTGTTAGTGTTGAAAAACCACTTTTCGCACTTGTGTTAGTGTTGAAAAACCACTTTTCGCACTTGTGTTAGTGTTGAAAAACCACTTTTCGCACCTGTGTTGGTGCAGGAAACCACTTTTGCACTTGTATTAGTGTGGAAAAAACACTTTTTGCACTTTTGATAGTGTTGAAAAACCACTTTTCGCACTTGTGTTGATGCAGGAAACCACTATTGCACTTGTATTAGTGTGGAAAAACCACTTTTCGCACTTGTGTTAGTGTTGGAAAACCACTTTTCGCATTTGTGTTAGTGTCGAAAAACCACTTTTCGCACTTGTGTTGGTGCAGGAAACCACTTTTGCACTTGTATTAGTGTGGAAAAAACACTTTTGGCACTTGTGATAGTGTTGAAAAACCACTTTTCGCACCTGTGTTAGTGTTGAAAAACCACTTTTCTCACTTGTGTTGGTGCAGGAAACCACTTTTGCACTTGTATTAGTGTGGAAAAACCACTTTTCACACATGTGTTAGTGTTGAAAAACAACTTTTCGCACTTGTGTTGGTGCAGGAAACCACTTTTGCACTTGTATTAGTGTGGAAAATCCACTTTTGGCACTTGTGTTAGTGTTGAAAAACCACTTTTCGCACTTGTGTTAGTGTTGAAAAACCACTTTTCGCAGTTGTGTTGGTGCAGGAAACCACTTTTGCACTTGTATTAGTGTGGAAAAACCACTTTTCGCACTTGTGTTAGTGTTGAAAAACCACTTTTCGCACTTGTGTTAGTGTTGAAAAACCACTTTTCGCACCTGTGTTGGTGTTGAAAAACCACTTTTCGCACTTGTGTTGGTGCAGGAAACCACTTTTGCACTTGTATTAGTGTGGAAAAAACACTTTTCGCACTTGTGTTAGTGTTGAAAAACCGCTTTTCGCACTTGTGTTAGTGTTGAAAAACCACTTTTCGCACTTGTGTTGGTGCAGGAAACCACTTTTGCACTTGTATTAGTGTGGAAAAAACACTTTTCGCACTTGTGTTAGTGTTGAAAAACCACTTTTCGCACTTGTGTTGGTGCAGGAAACCACTTTTGCACTGTATTAGTGTGGAAAAACCACTTTTCGCACTTGTGTTAGTGTTGAAAAACCACTTTTCGCACTTGTTTTAGTGTTGAAAAACCACTTTTCGCACTTGTGTTAGTGTTGAAAAACCACTTTTCGCACATGTGTTGGTGCAGGAAACCACTTTTGCACTTGTGTTGGTGCAGGAAACCACTTTTACACTTGTATTAGTGTGGAAAAACACTTTTTGCACTTGTGATAGGGTTGAAAAACCACTTTTCGCACTTGTGTTAGTGTTGAAAAACCACTTTTTGCACTTGTGTTGGTGCAGGAAACCACTTTTGCACTTGTATTAGTGTGGAAAAAACACTTTTTGCACTTGTGATAGTGTTGAAAAACCACTTTTCGCACTTGTGTTAGTGTTGAAAAACCACTTTTCGCACTTGAGTTAGTGTTGAAAAACCACTTTTCGCACTTGTGTTGGTGCAGGAAACCACTTTTGCACTTGTATTAGTGTGGAAAAAACACTTTTTGCACTTGTCATAGTGTTGAAAAACCACTTTTCGCACTTGTGTTAGTGTTGAAAAGCCACTTTTCGCACTTGTGTTAGTGTTGAAAAACCACTTTTCGCACTTGTGTTGGTGCAGGAAACCACTTTTGCACTTGTATTAGTGTGGAATAAAGACTTTTTGCACTTGTGATAGTGTTGAAAAACCACTTTTCGCACTTTTGTTAGTGTTGAAAAACCACTTTTCGCACTTGTGTTGGTGCAGGAAACCACTTATGCACTTGTATTAGTGTGGAAAAATCACTTTTCGCACTTGTGTTACTGTTGAAAAACCACTTTTCGCACTTGTGTTAGTGTTGAAAAACCACTTATCGCACTTGTGTTAGTGTTGAAAAACCACTTTTCGCACTTGTGTTGGTGCAGGAAACCACTTTTGCACTTGTATTAGTGTGGAAAAAACACTTTTCGCTCTTGTGTTAGTGTTGAAAAACCACTTTTCGCACTTGTGTTAGTGTTGAAAAACCACTTTTCGCACTTGTGTTAGTGTTGAAAAACCACTTTTCGCACTTGTGTTGGTGCAGGAAACCACTTTTGCACTTGTATTAGTGTGGAAAAACCACTTTTTGCACTTGTGTTAGTGTTGAAAAACCACTTTTCGCACTTGTGTTAGTGTTGAAAAACCACTTTTCACACATGTGTTGGTGCAGGAAACCACTTTTGCACTTGTATTAGTGTGGAAAAAACACTTTTTGCACTTGTGATAGAGTTGAAAAACCACTTTTCGCACTTGTGTTAGTGTTGAAAAACCACTTTTCGCACTTGTGTTGGTGCAGGAAACCACTTTTGCACTTGTATTAGTGTGGAAAAAACACTTTTTGCACTTTTGATAGTGTTGAAAAACCACTTTTCGCACTTGTGTTGGTGCAGGAAACCACTATTGCACTTGTATTAGTGTGGAAAAACCACTTTTCGCACTTGTGTTAGTGTTGGAAAACCACTTTTCGCATTTGTGTTAGTGTTGAAAAACCACTTTTCACACTTGTGTTAGTGTTGAAAAACCACTTTTCGCACTTGTTTTAGTGTTGAAAAACCACTTTTCGCACTTGTGTTGGTGCAGGAAACCACTTTTGCACTTGTATTAGTGTGGAAAAACCACTTTTTGCACTTGTGTTAGTGTTGAAAAACCACTTTTCGCACTTGTGTTAGTGTTGAAAAACCACTTTTCGCACATGTGTTGGTGCAGGAAACCACTTTTGCACTTATATTAGTGTGGAAAAAACACTTTTTGCACTTGTGATAGTGTTGAAAAACCACTTTTCGCACTTGTGTTAGTGTTGAAAAACCACTTTTCGCACTTGTGTTAGTGTTGAAAAACCACTTTTCGCACTTGTGTTAGTGTGGAAAAACCACTTTTCGCACTTGTGTTAGTGTTGAAAAACCACTTTTCGCATGTGTGTTAGTGTTGAAAATCCACTTTTCGCATTTGTGTTGGTGCAGGAAACCACTTTTGCACTTGTATTAGTGTGGAAAAAACACTTTTCGCACTTGTGTTAGTGTTGAAAAACCACTTTTCGCACTTGTGTTAGTGTTGAAAAACCACTTTTCGCACTTGTGTTAGTGTTGAAAAACCACTTTTCGCACTTGTGTTGGTGCAGGAAACCACTTTTGCACTTGTATTAGTGTGGAGAAAACACTTTTTGCACTTTTGATAGTGTTGAAAAACCACTTTTCGCACTTGTGTTGGTGCAGGAAACCACTATTGCACTTGTATTAGTGTGGAAAAACCACTTTTCGCACTTGTGTTAGTGTTGGAAAACCACTTTTCGCATTTGTGTTAGTGTTGAAAAACCACTTTTCGCACTTGTGTTGGTGCAGGAAACCACTTTTGCACTTGTATTAGTGTGGAAAAACACTTTTGGCACTTGTGATAGTGTTGAAAAACCACTTTTCGCACCTGTGTTAGTGTTGAAAAACCACTTTTCGCACTTGTGTTGGTGCAGGAAACCACTTTTGCACTTGTATTAGTGTGGAAAAACCACTTTTCACACATGTGTTAGTGTTGAAAAACAACTTTTCGCACTTGTGTTGGTGCAGGAAACCACTTTTGCACTTGTATTAGTGTGGAAAATCCACTTTTGGCACTTGTGTTAGTGTTGAAAAACCACTTTTCGCACTTGTGTTAGTGTTGAAAAACCACTTTTCGCAGTTGTGTTGGTGCAGGAAACCACTTTTGCACTTGTATTAGTGTGGAAAAACCACTTTTCGCACTTGTGTTAGTGTTGAAAAACCACTTTTCGCACTTGTGTTAGTGTTGAAAAACCACTTTTTGCACCTGTGTTAGTGTTGACAAACCACTTTTCGCACTTGTGTTGGTGCAGGAAACCACTTTTGCACTTGTATTAGTGTGGAAAAAACACTTTTCGCACTTGTGTTAGTGTTGAAAAACCGCTTTTCGCACTTGTGTTAGTGTTGAAAAACCACTTTTCGCACTTGTGTTGGTGCAGGAAACCACTTTTGCACTTGTATTAGTGTGGAAAAAACACTTTTCGCACTTGTGTTAGTGTTGAAAAACCACTTTTCGCACTTGTGTTGGTGCAGGAAACCACTTTTGCACTGTATTAGTGTGGAAAAACCACTTTTCGCACTTGTGTTAGTGTTGAAAAACCACTTTTCGCACTTGTTTTAGTGTTGAAAAACCACTTTTCGCACTTGTGTTAGTGTTGAAAAACCACTTTTCGCACATGTGTTGGTGCAGGAAACCACTTTTGCACTTGTGTTGGTGCAAGAAACCACTTTTGCACTTGTATTAGTGTGGAAAAACCACTTTTCGCACTTGTGTTAGTGTTGAAAAACACTTTTCGCACTTGTGTTAGTGTTGAAAAACCACTTTTCGCACATGTGTTGGTGCAGGAAACCACTTTTGCACTTATATTAGTGTGGAAAAACCACTTTTTGCACTTGTGATAGTGTTGAAAAACCACTTTTCGCACTTGTGTTAGTGTTGAAAAACTACTTTTCGCACTTGTGTTAGTGTTGAAAAACCACTTTTTGCACTTGTGTTAGTGTTGAAAAACCACTTTTCGCACTTGTGTTAGTGTTGAAAAACCACTTTTTGCACTTGTGTTGGAGCAGGAAACCACTTTTGCACTTGTATTAGTGTGGAAAAACACTTTTTGCACTTGTGATAGTGTTGAAAAACCACTTTTCGCACCTGTGTTAGTGTTGAAAAACCACTTTTCGCACTTGTGTTGGTGCAGGAAACCACTTTTGCACTTGTATTAGTGTGGAAAAACCACTTTTCACACATGTGTTAGTGTTGAAAAACAACTTTTCGCACTTGTGTTGGTGCAGGAAACCACTTTTGCACTTGTATTAGTGTGGAAAATCCACTTTTGGCACTTGTGTTAGTGTTGAAAAACCACTTTTCGCACTTGTGTTAGTGTTGAAAAACCACTTTTCGCAGTTGTGTTGGTGCAGGAAACCACTTTTGCACTTGTATTAGTGTGGAAAAACCACTTTTCGCACTTGTGTTAGTGTTGAAAAACCACTTTTCGCACTTGTGTTAGTGTTGAAAAACCACTTTTCACACCTGTGTTAGTGTTGACAAACCACTTTTCGCACTTGTTTTGGTGCAGGAAACCACTTTTGCACTTGTATTAGTGTGGAAAAAACACTTTTTGCACTTGTGTTAGTGTTGAAAAACCGCTTTTCGCACTTGTGTTAGTGTTGAAAAACCACTTTTCGCACTTGTGTTGGTGCAGTAAACCACTTTTGCACTTGTATTAGTGTGGAAAAAACACTTTTCGCACTTGTGTTAGTGTTGAAAAACCACTTTTCGCACTTGTGTTGGTGCAGGAAACCACTTATGCACTTGTATTAGTGTGGAAAAATCACTTTTCGCACTTGTGTTACTGTTGAAAAACCACTTTTCGCACTTGTGTTAGTGTTGAAAAACCACTTATCGCACTTGTGTTAGTGTTGAAAAACCACTTTTCGCACTTGTGTTGGTGCAGGAAACCACTTTTGCACTTGTATTAGTGTGGAAAAAACACTTTTCGCTCTTGTGTTAGTGTTGAAAAACCACTTTTCGCACTTGTGTTAGTGTTGAAAAACCACTTTTCGCACTTGTGTTAGTGTTGAAAAACCACTTTTCGCACTTGTGTTGGTGCAGGAAACCACTTTTGCACTTGTATTAGTGTGGAAAAACCACTTTTTGCACTTGTGTTAGTGTTGAAAAACCACTTTTCGCACTTGTGTTAGTGTTGAAAAACCACTTTTCACACATGTGTTGGTGCAGGAAACCACTTTTGCACTTGTATTAGTGTGGAAAAAACACTTTTTGCACTTGTGATAGAGTTGAAAAACCACTTTTCGCACTTGTGTTAGTGTTGAAAAACCACTTTTCGCACTTGTGTTGGTGCAGGAAACCACTTTTGCACTTGTATTAGTGTGGAAAAAACACTTTTTGCACTTTTGATAGTGTTGAAAAACCACTTTTCGCACTTGTGTTGGTGCAGGAAACCACTATTGCACTTGTATTAGTGTGGAAAAACCACTTTTCGCACTTGTGTTAGTGTTGGAAAACCACTTTTCGCATTTGTGTTAGTGTTGAAAAACCACTTTTCACACTTGTGTTAGTGTTGAAAAACCACTTTTCGCACTTGTTTTAGTGTTGAAAAACCACTTTTCGCACTTGTGTTGGTGCAGGAAACCACTTTTGCACTTGTATTAGTGTGGAAAAACCACTTTTTGCACTTGTGTTAGTGTTGAAAAACCACTTTTCGCACTTGTGTTAGTGTTGAAAAACCACTTTTCGCACATGTGTTGGTGCAGGAAACCACTTTTGCACTTATATTAGTGTGGAAAAAACACTTTTTGCACTTGTGATAGTGTTGAAAAACCACTTTTCGCACTTGTGTTAGTGTTGAAAAACCACTTTTCGCACTTGTGTTAGTGTTGAAAAACCACTTTTCGCACTTGTGTTAGTGTGGAAAAACCACTTTTCGCACTTGTGTTAGTGTTGAAAAACCACTTTTGGCATGTGTGTTAGTGTTGAAAATCCACTTTTCGCATTTGTGTTGGTGCAGGAAACCACTTTTGCACTTGTATTAGTGTGGAAAAAACACTTTTCGCACTTGTGTTAGTGTTGAAAAACCACTTTTCGCACTTGTGTTAGTGTTGAAAAACCACTTTTCGCACTTGTGTTAGTGTTGAAAAACCACTTTTCGCACTTGTGTTGGTGCAGGAAACCACTTTTGCACTTGTATTAGTGTGGAGAAAACACTTTTTGCACTTTTGATAGTGTTGAAAAACCACTTTTCGCACTTGTGTTGGTGCAGGAAACCACTATTGCACTTGTATTAGTGTGGAAAAACCACTTTTCGCACTTGTGTTAGTGTTGGAAAACCACTTTTCGCATTTGTGTTAGTGTTGAAAAACCACACTTTTTGCACTTGTGTTGGTGCAGGAAACCACTTTTGCACTTGTATTAGTGTGGAAAAAACACTTTTTGCACTTGTGATAGTGTTGAAAAACCACTTTTCGCACTTGTGTTAGTGTTGAAAAACCACTTTTCGCACTTGTGTTGGTGCAGGAAACCACTTTTGCACTTGTATTAGTGTGGAAAAACCACTTTTCACACTTGTGTTAGTGTTGAAAGACAACTTTTCGCACTTGTGTTGGTGCAGGAAACCACTTTTGCACTTGTATTAGTGTGGAAAGCCACTTTTGGCACTTGTGTTAGTGTTGAAAAACCACTTTTCGCACTTGTGTTAGTGTTGAAAAACCACTTTTCGCAGTTGTGTTGGTGCAGGAAACCACTTTTGCACTTGTATTAGTGTGGAAAAACCACTTTTCGCACTTGTGTTAGTGTTGAAAAACCACTTTTCGCACTTGTGTTAGTGTTGAAAAACCACTTTTCGCACTTGTGTTGGTGCAGGAAACCACTTTTGCACTTGTATTAGTGTGGAAAAAACACGTTTCGCACTTGTGTTAGTGTTGAAAAACCACTTTTCGCACTTGTGTTAGTGTTGAAAAACCACTTTTCGCACTTGTGTTGGTGCAGGAAACCACTTTTGCACTTGTATTAGTGTGGAAAAAACACTTTTCGCACTTGTGTTAGTGTTGAAAAACCACTTTTCGCACTTGTGTTAGTGTTGAAAAACCACTTTTCGCACTTGTGTTAGTGTTGTAAAACCACTTTTCGAACTTGTGTTGGTGCAGGAAACCACTTTTGCACTTGTATTAGTGTGGAAAAAAGCCTTTTTGCACTTGTGATAGTGTTGAAAAACCACTTTTCGCACTTTTGTTAGTGTTGAAAAACCACTTTTCGCACATGTGTTGGTGCAGGAAACCACTTTTGCACTTGTATTAGTGTGGAAAAACCACTTTTCACACTTGTGTTAGTGTTGAAAAACCACTTTTCGCACTTGTGTTAGTGTTGAAAAACCACTTTTCGCACTTGTGTTAGTGTTGAAAAACCACTTTTCGCACTTGTGTTGGTGCAGGAAACCACTTTTGCACTTGTATTAGTGTGGAAAAAACACTTTTCGCACTTGTGTTAATGTTGAAAAACCACTTTTCGCACTTGTGTTAGTGTTGAAAAACCACTTTTCGCACTTGTGTTAGTGTTGAAAAACCACTTTTCGCACTTGTGTTGGTGCAGGAAACCACTTTTGCACTTGTATTAGTGTAGAAAAAACACTTTTTGCACTTGTGATAGTGTTGAAAAACCACTTTTCGCACTTGTGTTAGTGTTGAAAAACCACTTTTCGCACTTGTGTTGGTGCAGGAAACCACTTTTGCACTTGTATTAGTGTGGAAAAAAGACTTTTTGCACTTGTGATAGTGTGGAAAAACCACTTTTCGCACTTGTGTTAGTGTTGAAAAGCCACTTTTCGCACTTGTGTTAGTGCAGGAAACCACTTTTCGAACTTGTGTTGGTGCAGGAAACCACTTTTGCACTTGTATTAGTGTGGAAAAAAGCCTTTTTGCACTTGTGATAGTGTTGAAAAACCACTTTTCGCACTTTTGTTAGTGTTGAAAAACCACTTTTCGCACATGTGTTGGTGCAGGAAACCACTTTTGCACTTGTATTAGTGTGGAAAAACCACTTTTCGCACTTGTGTTAGTGTTGAAAAACAACTTTTCGCACTTGTGTTAGTGTTGAAAAACCACTTTTCACACTTGTGTTAGTGTTGGAAAACCACTTTTCGCACTTGTGTTGGTGCAGGAAACCACTTTTGCACTTGTATTAGTGTGGAAAAAACACTTTTCGCACTTGTGTTAATGTTGAAAAACCACTTTTCGCACTTGTGTTAGTGTTGAAAAACCACTTTTCGCACTTGTGTTAGTGTTGAAAAACCACTTTTCGCACTTGTGTTGGTGCAGGAAACCACTTTTGCACTTGTATTAGTGTGGAAAAAACACTTTTTGCACTTGTGATAGTGTTGAAAAACCACTTTTCGCACTTGTGTTAGTGTTGAAAAACCACTTTTCGCACTTGTGTTGGTGCAGGAAACCACTTTTGCACTTGTATTAGTGTGGAAAAAACACTTTTCGCACTTGTGTTAGTGTTGAAAAACCACTTTTCGCACTTGTGTTCGTGTTGAAAAACCACTTTTCGCACATGTGTTGGTGCAGGAAACCACTTTTGCACTTGTATTAGTGTGGAAAAACCACTTTTTGCACTTGTGTTAGTGTTGAAAAGCCACTTTTCGCACTTGTGTTAGTGTTAAAAAACCACTTTTCGCACTTGTGTTGGTGCAGGAAACCACTTTTGCACTTGTATTAGTGTGGAAAGCCACTTTTGGCACTTGTGTTAGTGTTGAAAAACCACTTTTCGCACTTGTGTTAGTGTTGAAAAACCACTTTTCGCAGTTGTGTTGGTGCAGGAAACCACTTTTGCACTTGTATTAGTGTGGAAAAACCACTTTTCGCACTTGTGTTAGTGTTGAAAAACCACTTTTCGCACTTGTGTTAGTGTTGAAAAACCACTTTTCGCACTTGTGTTAGTGTTGAAAAACCACTTTTCGCACTTGTGTTGGTGCAGGAAACCACTTTTGCACTTGTATTAGTGTGGCAAAAACACTTTTCGCACTTGTGTTAGTGTTGAAAAACCACTTTTCGCACTTGTGTTAGTGTTGAAAAACCACTTTTCGCACTTGTGTTGGTGCAGGAAACCACTTTTGCACTTGTATTAGTGTGGAAAAAACACTTTTCGCACTTGTGTTAGTGTTGAAAAACCACTTTTCGCACTTGTGTTAGTGTTGAAAAACCACTTTTCGCACTTGTGTTAGTGTTGAAAAACCACTTTTCGCACTTGTGTTGTTGCAGGAAACCACTATTGCACTTGTATTAGTGTGGAAAAACCACTTTTCACACTTGTGTTAGTGTTGGAAAACCACTTTTCGCATTTGTGTTAGTGTTGAAAAACCACATTTCGCACTTGTGTTGGTGCAGGAAACCACTATTGCACTTGTATTAGTGTGGAAAAAACACTTTTTGCACTTGTGATAGTGTTGAAAAACCACTTTTCGCACTTGTGTTAGTGTTGAAAAACCACTTTTCGCACTTGTGTTGGTGCAGGAAACCACTTTTGCACTTGTATTAGTGTGGAAAAACCACTTTTCACACTTGTGTTAGTGTTGAAAGACAACTTTTCGCACTTGTGTTGGTGCAGGAAACCACTTTTGCACTTGTATTAGTGTGGAAAGCCACTTTTGGCACTTGTGTTAGTGTTGAAAAACCACTTTTCGCACTTGTGTTAGTGTTGAAAAACCACTTTTCGCAGTTGTGTTGGTGCAGGAAACCACTTTTGCACTTGTATTAGTGTGGAAAAACCACTTTTCGCACTTGTGTTAGTGTTGAAAAACCACTTTTCGCACTTGTGTTAGTGTTGAAAAACCACTTTTCGCACTTGTGTTAGTGTTGAAAAACCACTTTTCGCACTTGTGTTGGTGCAGGAAACCACTTTTGCACTTGTATTAGTGTGGAAAAAACACTTTTCGCACTTGTGTTAGTGTTGAAAAACCACTTTTCGCACTTGTGTTAGTGTTGAAAAACCACTTTTCGCACTTGTGTTGGTGCAGGAAACCACTTTTGCACTTGTATTAGTGTGGAAAAACCACTTTTTGCACTTGTGTTAGTGTTGAAAAGCCACTTTTCGCACTTGTGTTAGTGTTAAAAAACCACTTTTCGCACTTGTGTTGGTGCAGGAAACCACTTTTGCACTTGTATTATTGTGGAAAGCCACTTTTGGCACTTGTGTTAGTGTTGAAAAACCACTTTTCGCACTTGTGTTAGTGTTGAAAAACCACTTTTCGCAGGTGTGTTGGTGCAGGAAACTACTTTTGCACTTGTATTAGTGTGGAAAAACCACTTTTCGCACTTGTGTTAGTGTTGAAAAACCACTTTTCGCACTTGTGTTAATGTTGAAAAACCACTTTTCGCACTTGTGTTAGTGTTGAAAAACCACTTTTCGCACTAGTGTTGGTGCAGGAAACCACTTTTGCACTTGTATTAGTGTGGAAAAAACACTTTTCGCACTTGTGTTAGTGTTGAAAAACCACTTTTCGCACTTGTGTTAGTGTTGAAAAACAACTTTTCGCACTTGTGTTGGTGCAGGAAATCACTTTTGCACTTGTATTAGTGTGGAAAAAACACTTTTCGCACTTGTGTTAGTGTTGAAAAACCACTTTTCGCACTTGTGTTAGTGTTGAAAAACCACTTTTCGCACTTGTGTTAGTGTTGAAAAACCACTTTTCGCACTTGTGTTGGTGCAGGAAACCACTTTTGCACTTGTATTAGTGTGGAAAAAACACTTTTTGCACTTTTGATAGTGTTGAAAAACCACTTTTCGCAGTTGTGTTGGTGCAGGAAACCACTTTTGCACTTGTATTAGTGTGGAAAAACCACTTTTCGCACTTGTGTTAGTGTTGAAAAACCACTTTTCGCACTTGTGTTAGTGTTGAAAAAACACTTTTCGCACTTGTGTTAGTGTTGAAAAACCACTTTTCGCACTTGTGTTGGTGCAGGAAACCACTTTTGCACTTGTATTAGTGTGGAAAAAACACTTTTCGCACTTGTGTTAGTGTTGAAAAACCACTTTTCGCACTTGTGTTAGTGTTGAAAAACCACTTTTCGCACTTGTGTTGGTGCAGGAAACCACTTTTGCACTTGTATTAGTGTGGAAAAACCACTTTTTGCACTTGTGTTAGTGTTGAAAAGCCACTTTTCGCACTTGTGTTAGTGTTAAAAAACCACTTTTCGCACTTGTGTTGGTGCAGGAAACCACTTTTGCACTTGTATTAGTGTGGAAAGCCACTTTTGGCACTTGTGTTAGTGTTGAAAAACCACTTTTCGCACTTGTGTTAGTGTTGAAAAACCACTTTTCGCAGTTGTGTTGGTGCAGGAAACTACTTTTGCACTTGTATTAGTGTGGAAAAACCACTTTTCGCACTTGTGTAAGTGTTGAAAAACCACTTTTCGCACTTGTGTTAATATTGAAAAACCACTTTTCGCACTTGTGTTAGTGTTGAAAAACCACTTTTCGCACTTGTGTTGGTGCAGGAAACCACTTTTGCACTTGTATTAGTGTGGAAAAAACACTTTTCGCACTTGTGTTAGTGTTGAAAAACCACTTTTCGCACTTGTGTTAGTGTTGAAAAACAACTTTTCGCACTTGTGTTGGTGCAGGAAACCACTTTTGCACTTGTATTAGTGTGGAAAAAACACTTTTCGCACTTGTGTTAGTGTTGAAAAACCACTTTTCGCACTTGTGTTAGTGTTGAAAAACCACTTTTCGCACTTGTGTTAGTGTTGAAAAACCACTTTTCGCACTTGTGTTGGTGCAGGAAACCACTTTTGCACTTGTATTAGTGTGGAAAAAACACTTTTTGCACTTTTGATAGTGTTGAAAAACCACTTTTCGCACTTGTGTTGTTGCAGGAAACCACTATTGCACTTGTATTAGTGTGGAAAAACCACTTTTCGCACTTGTGTTAGTGTTGGAAAACCACTTTTCGCATTTGTGTTAGTGTTGAAAAACCACTTTTCGCACTTGTGTTGGTGCAGGAAACCACTTTTGCACTTGTATTAGTGTGGAAAAAACACTTTTTGCACTTGTGATAGTGTTGAAAAACCACTTTTCGCACTTGTGTTAGTGTTGAAAAACCACTTTTCGCACTTGTGTTGGTGCAGGAAACCACTTTTGCACTTGTATTAGTGTGGAAAAACCACTTTTCACACTTGTGTTAGTGTTGAAAGACAACTTTTCGCACTTGTGTTGGTGCAGGAAACCACTTTTGCACTTGTATTAGTGTGGAAAGCCACTTTTGGCACTTGTGTTAGTGTTGAAAAACCACTTTTCGCACTTGTGTTAGTGTTGAAAAACCACTTTTTGCAGTTGTCTTGGTGCAGGAAACCACTTTTGCACTTATATTAGTGTGCAAAAACCACTTTTCGCACTTGTGTTAGTGTTGAAAAACCACTTTTCGCACTTGTGTTAGTGTTGAAAAACCACTTTTCGCACTTGTGTTGGTGTAGGAAACCACTTTTGCACTTGTATTAGTGTGGAAAAAAAACGTTTCACACTTGTGTTAGTGTTGAAAAACCACTTTTCGCACTTGTGTTAGTGTTGAAAAACCACTTTTCGCACTTGTGTTGGTGCAGGAAACCACTTTTGCACTTGTATTAGTGTGGAAAAAACACTTTTCGCACTTGTGTTAGTGTTGAAAAACCACTTTTCGCACTTGTGTTAGTGTTGAAAAACCACTTTTCGCACTTGTGTTAGTGTTGTAAAACCACTTTTCGAACTTGTGTTGGTGCAGGAAACCACTTTTGCACTTGTATTAGTGTGGAAAAAAGCCTTTTTGCACTTGTGATAGTGTTGAAAAACCACTTTTCGCACTTTTGTTAGTGTTGAAAAACCACTTTTCGCACATGTGTTGGTGCAGGAAACCACTTTTGCACTTGTATTAGTGTGGAAAAACCACTTTTCGCACTTGTGTTAGTGTTGAAAAACCACTTTTCGCACTTGTGTTAGTGTTGAAAAACCACTTTTCGCACTTGTGTTAGTGTTGAAAAACCACTTTTCGCACTTGTGTTGGTGCAGGAAACCACTTTTGCACTTGTATTAGTGTGGAAAAAACACTTTTCGCACTTGTGTTAATGTTGAAAAACCACTTTTCGCACTTGTGTTAGTGTTGAAAAGCCACTTTTCGCACTTGTGTTAGTGCAGGAAACCACTTTTCGAACTTGTGTTGGTGCAGGAAACCACTTTTGCACTTGTATTAGTGTGGAAAAAAGCCTTTTTGCACTTGTGATAGTGTTGAAAAACCACTTTTCGCACTTGTGTTAGTGTTGAAAAACCACTTTTCGCACATGTGTTGGTGCAGGAAACCACTTTTGCACTTGTATTAGTGTGGAAAAACCACTTTTCGCACTTGTGTTAGTGTTGAAAAACCACTTTTCGCACTTGTGTTAGTGTTGAAAAACCACTTTTCGCACTTGTGTTAGTGTTGAAAAACCACTTTTCGCACTTGTGTTGGTGCAGGAAACCACTTTTGCACTTGTATTAGTGTGGAAAAAACACTTTTCGCACTTGTGTTAATGTTGAAAAACCACTTTTCGCACTTGTGTTAGTGTTGAAAAGCCACTTTTCGCACTTGTTTTAGTGCAGGAAACCACTTTTCGAACTTGTGTTGGTGCAGGAAACCACTTTTGCACTTGTATTAGTGTGGAAAAAAGCCTTTTTGCACTTGTGATAGTGTTGAAAAACCACTTTTCGCACTTGTGTTAGTGTTGAAAAACCACTTTTCGCACTTTTGTTAGTGTTGAAAAACCACTTTTCGCACATGTGTTGGTGCAGGAAACCACTTTTGCACTTGTATTAGTGTGGAAAAACCACTTTTCGCACTTGTGTTAGTGTTGAAAAACAACTTTTCGCACTTGTGTTAGTGTTGAAAAATCACTTTTCGCACTTGTGTTAGTGTTGAAAAACCACTTTTCGCACTTGTGTTGGTGCAGGAAACCACTTTTGCACTTGTATTAGTGTGGAAAAAACACTTTTCGCACTTGTGTTAATGTTGAAAAACCACTTTTCGCACTTGTGTTAGTGTTGAAAAACCACTTTTCGCACTTGTGTTAGTGTTGAAAAACCACTTTTCGCACTTGTGTTGGTGCAGGAAACCACTTTTGCACTTGTATTAGTGTGGAAAAAACACTTTTTGCACTTGTGATAGTGTTGAAAAACCACTTTTCGCACTTGTGTTAGTGTTGAAAAACCACTTTTCGCACTTTTGTTAGTGTTGAAAAACCACTTTTCGCACATGTGTTGGTGCAGGAAACCACTTTTGCACTTGTATTAGTGTGGAAAAACCACTTTTCGCACTTGTGTTAGTGTTGAAAAACAACTTTTCGCACTTGTGTTAGTGTTGAAAAATCACTTTTCGCACTTGTGTTAGTGTTGAAAAACCACTTTTCGCACTTGTGTTGGTGCAGGAAACCACTTTTGCACTTGTATTAGTGTGGAAAAAACACTTTTCGCACTTGTGTTAATGTTGAAAAACCACTTTTCGCACTTGTGTTAGTGTTGAAAAACCACTTTTCGCACTTGTGTTAGTGTTGAAAAACCACTTTTCGCACTTGTGTTGGTGCAGGAAACCACTTTTGCACTTGTATTAGTGTGGAAAAAACACTTTTTGCACTTGTGATAGTGTTGAAAAACCACTTTTCGCACTTGTGTTAGTGTTGAAAAACCACTTTTCGCACTTGTGTTGGTGCAGGAAACCACTTTTGCACTTGTATTAGTGTGGAAAAAACACTTTTCGCACTTGTGTTGGTGTTGAAAAACCACTTTTCGCACTTGTGTTCGTGTTGAAAAACCACTTTTCGCACATGTGTTGGTGCAGGAAACCACTTTTGCACTTGTATTAGTGTGGAAAAACCACTTTTTGCACTTGTGTTAGTGTTGAAAAGCCACTTTTCGCACTTGTGTTAGTGTTAAAAAACCACTTTTCGCACTTGTGTTGGTGCAGGAAACCACTTTTGCACTTGTATTAGTGTGGAAAGCCACTTTTGGCACTTGTGTTAGTGTTGAAAAACCACTTTTCGCACTTGTGTTAGTGTTGAAAAACCACTTTTCGCAGTTGTGTTGGTGCAGGAAACCACTTTTGCACTTGTATTAGTGTGGAAAAACCACTTTTCGCACTTGTGTTAGTGTTGAAAAACCACTTTTCGCACTTGTGTTAGTGTTGAAAAACCACTTTTCGCACTTGTGTTAGTGTTGAAAAACCACTTTTCGCACTTGTGTTGGTGCAGGAAACCACTTTTGCACTTGTATTAGTGTGGAAAAAACACTTTTCGCACTTGTGTTAGTGTTGAAAAACCACTTTTCGCACTTGTGTTAGTGTTGAAAAACCACTTTTCGCACTTGTGTTGGTGCAGGAAACCACTTTTGCACTTGTATTAGTGTGGAAAAAACACTTTTCGCACTTGTGTTAGTGTTGAAAAACCACTTTTCGCACTTGTGTTAGTGTTGAAAAACCACTTTTCGCACTTGTGTTAGTGTTGAAAAACCACTTTTCGCACTTGTGTTGTTGCAGGAAACCACTATTGCACTTGTATTAGTGTGGAAAAACCACTTTTCGCACTTGTGTTAGTGTTGGAAAACCACTTTTCGCATTTGTGTTAGTGTTGAAAAACCACTTTTCGCACTTGTGTTGGTGCAGGAAACCACTATTGCACTTGTATTAGTGTGGAAAAAACACTTTTTGCACTTGTGATAGTGTTGAAAAACCACTTTTCGCACTTGTGTTAGTGTTGAAAAACCACTTTTCGCACTTGTGTTGGTGCAGGAAACCACTTTTGCACTTGTATTAGTGTGGAAAAACCACTTTTCACACTTGTGTTAGTGTTGAAAGACAACTTTTCGCATTTGTGTTGGTGCAGGAAACCACTTTTGCACTTGTATTAGTGTGGAAAGCCACTTTTGGCACTTGTGTTAGTGTTGAAAAACCACTTTTCGCACTTGTGTTAGTGTTGAAAAACCACTTTTCGCAGTTGTGTTGGTGCAGGAAACCACTTTTGCACTTGTATTAGTGTGGAAAAACCACTTTTCGCACTTGTGTTAGTGTTGAAAAACCACTTTTCGCACTTGTGTTAGTGTTGAAAAACCACTTTTCGCACTTGTGTTAGTGTTGAAAAACCACTTTTCGCACTTGTGTTGGTGCAGGAAACCACTTTTGCACTTGTATTAGTGTGGAAAAAACACTTTTCGCACTTGTGTTAGTGATGAAAAACCACTTTTCGCACTTGTGTTAGTGTTGAAAAACCACTTTTCGCACTTGTGTTGGTGCAGGAAACCACTTTTGCACTTGTATTAGTGTAGAAAAAACACTTTTCGCACTTGTGTTAGTGTTGAAAAACCACTTTTCGCACTTGTGTTAGTGTTGAAAAACCACTTTTCGCACTTGTGTTAGTGTTGAAAAACCACTTTTCGCACTTGTGTTGGTGCAGGAAACCACTTTTGCACTTGTATTAGTGTGGAAAAACCACTTTTCGCACTTGTGATAGTGTTGAAAAACCACTTTTCGCACTTTTGTTAGTGTTGAAAAACCACTTTTCGCACATGTGTTGGTGCAGGAAACCACTTTTGCACTTGTATTAGTGTGGAAAAACCACTTTTCGCACTTGTGTTAGTGTTGAAAAACCACTTTTCGCACTTGTGTTAGTGTTGAAAAACCACTTTTCGCACTTGTGTTAGTGTTGAAAAACCACTTTTCGCACTTGTGTTGGTGCAGGAAACCACTTTTGCACTTGTATTAGTGTGGAAAAAACACTTTTCGCACTTGTGTTAATGTTGAAAAACCACTTTTCGCACTTGTGTTAGTGTTGAAAAGCCACTTTTCGCACTTGTGTTAGTGCAGGAAACCACTTTTCGAACTTGTGTTGGTGCAGGAAACCACTTTTGCACTTGTATTAGTGTGGAAAAAAGCCTTTTCGCACTTGTGTTAGTGTTGAAAAACCACTTTTCGCACATGTGTTGGTGCAGGAAACCACTTTTGCACTTGTATTAGTGTGGAAAAACCACTTTTCGCACTTGTGTTAGTGTTGAAAAACCACTTTTCGCACTTGTGTTAGTGTTGAAAAACCACTTTTCGCACTTGTGTTAGTGTTGAAAAACCACTTTTCGCACTTGTGTTGGTGCAGGAAACCACTTTTGCACTTGTATTAGTGTGGAAAAAACACTTTTCGCACTTGTGTTAATGTTGAAAAACCACTTTTCGCACTTGTGTTAGTGTTGAAAAGCCACTTTTCGCACTTGTTTTAGTGCAGGAAACCACTTTTCGAACTTGTGTTGGTGCAGGAAACCACTTTTGCACTTGTATTAGTGTGGAAAAAAGCCTTTTTGCACTTGTGATAGTGTTGAAAAACCACTTTTCGCACTTGTGTTAGTGTTGAAAAACCACTTTTCGCACTTTTGTTAGTGTTGAAAAACCACTTTTCGCACATGTGTTGGTGCAGGAAACCACTTTTGCACTTGTATTAGTGTGGAAAAACCACTTTTCGCACTTGTGTTAGTGTTGAAAAACAACTTTTCGCACTTGTGTTAGTGTTGAAAAATCACTTTTCGCACTTGTGTTAGTGTTGAAAAACCACTTTTCGCACTTGTGTTGGTGCAGGAAACCACTTTTGCACTTGTATTAGTGTGGAAAAAACACTTTTCGCACTTGTGTTAATGTTGAAAAACCACTTTTCGCACTTGTGTTAGTGTTGAAAAACCACTTTTCGCACTTGTGTTAGTGTTGAAAAACCACTTTTCGCACTTGTGTTGGTGCAGGAAACCACTTTTGCACTTGTATTAGTGTGGAAAAAACACTTTTTGCACTTGTGATAGTGTTGAAAAACCACTTTTCGCACTTGTGTTAGTGTTGAAAAACCACTTTTCGCACTTTTGTTAGTGTTGAAAAACCACTTTTCGCACATGTGTTGGTGCAGGAAACCACTTTTGCACTTGTATTAGTGTGGAAAAACCACTTTTCGCACTTGTGTTAGTGTTGAAAAACAACTTTTCGCACTTGTGTTAGTGTTGAAAAATCACTTTTCGCACTTGTGTTAGTGTTGAAAAACCACTTTTCGCACTTGTGTTGGTGCAGGAAACCACTTTTGCACTTGTATTAGTGTGGAAAAAACACTTTTCGCACTTGTGTTAATGTTGAAAAACCACTTTTCGCACTTGTGTTAGTGTTGAAAAACCACTTTTCGCACTTGTGTTAGTGTTGAAAAACCACTTTTCGCACTTGTGTTGGTGCAGGAAACCACTTTTGCACTTGTATTAGTGTGGAAAAAACACTTTTTGCACTTGTGATAGTGTTGAAAAACCACTTTTCGCACTTGTGTTAGTGTTGAAAAACCACTTTTCGCACTTGTGTTGGTGCAGGAAACCACTTTTGCACTTGTATTAGTGTGGAAAAAACACTTTTCGCACTTGTGTTGGTGTTGAAAAACCACTTTTCGCACTTGTGTTCGTGTTGAAAAACCACTTTTCGCACATGTGTTGGTGCAGGAAACCACTTTTGCACTTGTATTAGTGTGGAAAAACCACTTTTTGCACTTGTGTTAGTGTTGAAAAGCCACTTTTCGCACTTGTGTTAGTGTTAAAAAACCACTTTTCGCACTTGTGTTGGTGCAGGAAACCACTTTTGCACTTGTATTAGTGTGGAAAGCCACTTTTGGCACTTGTGTTCGTGTTGAAAAACCACTTTTCGCACTTGTGTTAGTGTTGAAAAACCACTTTTCGCAGTTGTGTTGGTGCAGGAAACCACTTTTGCACTTGTATTAGTGTGGAAAAACCACTTTTCGCACTTGTGTTAGTGTTGAAAAACCACTTTTCGCACTTGTGTTAGTGTTGAAAAACCACTTTTCGCACTTGTGTTAGTGTTGAAAAACCACTTTTCGCACTTGTGTTGGTGCAGGAAACCACTTTTGCACTTGTATTAGTGTGGAAAAAACACTTTTAGCACTTGTGTTAGTGTTGAAAAACCACTTTTCGCACTTGTGTTAGTGTTGAAAAACCACTTTTCGCACTTGTGTTGGTGCAGGAAACCACTTTTGCACTTGTATTAGTGTGGAAAAAACACTTTTCGCACTTGTGTTAGTGTTGAAAAACCACTTTTCGCACTTGTGTTAGTGTTGAAAAACCACTTTTCGCACTTGTGTTAGTGTTGAAAAACCACTTTTCGCACTTGTGTTGTTGCAGGAAACCACTATTGCACTTGTATTAGTGTGGAAAAACCACTTTTCGCACTTGTGTTAGTGTTGGAAAACCACTTTTCGCATTTGTGTTAGTGTTGAAAAACCACTTTTCGCACTTGTGTTGGTGCAGGAAACCACTATTGCACTTGTATTAGTGTGGAAAAAACACTTTTTGCACTTGTGATAGTGTTGAAAAACCACTTTTCGCACTTGTGTTAGTGTTGAAAAACCACTTTTCGCACTTGTGTTGGTGCAGGAAACCACTTTTGCACTTGTATTAGTGTGGAAAAACCACTTTTCACACTTGTGTTAGTGTTGAAAGACAACTTTTCGCATTTGTGTTGGTGCAGGAAACCACTTTTGCACTTGTATTAGTGTGGAAAGCCACTTTTGGCACTTGTGTTAGTGTTGAAAAACCACTTTTCGCACTTGTGTTAGTGTTGAAAAACCACTTTTCGCATTTGTGTTGGTGCAGGAAACCACTTTTGCACTTGTATTAGTGTGGAAAAACCACTTTTCGCACTTGTGTTAGTGTTGAAAAACCACTTTTCGCACTTGTGTTAGTGTTGAAAAACCACTTTTCGCACTTGTGTTAGTGTTGAAAAACCACTTTTCGCACTTGTGTTGGTGCAGGAAACCACTTTTGCACTTGTATTAGTGTGGAAAAAACACTTTTCGCACTTGTGTTAGTGATGAAAAACCACTTTTCGCACTTGTGTTAGTGTTGAAAAACCACTTTTCGCACTTGTGTTGGTGCAGGAAACCACTTTTGCACTTGTATTAGTGTAGAAAAAACACTTTTCGCACTTGTGTTAGTGTTGAAAAACCACTTTTCGCACTTGTGTTAGTGTTGAAAAACCACTTTTCGCACTTGTGTTAGTGTTGAAAAACCACTTTTCGCACTTGTGTTGGTGCAGGAAACCACTTTTGCACTTGTATTAGTGTGGAAAAACCACTTTTCGCACTTGTGTTAGTGTTGAAAAGCCACTTTTCGCACTTGTGTTAGTGTTGTAAAACCACTTTTCGAACATGTGTTGGTGCAGGAAACCACTTTTGCACTTGTATTAGTGTGGAAAAAAGCCTTTTTGCACTTGTGATAGTGTTGAAAAACCACTTTTCGCACTTTTGTTAGTGTTGAAAAACCACTTTTCGCACATGTGTTGGTGCAGGAAACCACTTTTGCACTTGTATTAGTGTGGAAAAACCACTTTTCGCACTTGTGTTAGTGTTGAAAAACCACTTTTCGCACTTGTGTTAGTGTTGAAAAACCACTTTTCGCACTTGTGTTAGTGTTGAAAAACCACTTTTCGCACTTGTGTTGGTGCAGGAAACCACTTTTGCACTTGTATTAGTGTGGAAAAAACACTTTTCGCACTTGTGTTAATGTTGAAAAACCACTTTTCGCACTTGTGTTAGTGTTGAAAAACCACTTTTCGCACTTGTGTTAGTGTTGAAAAACCACTTTTCGCACTTGTGTTGGTGCAGCAAACCACTTTTGCACTTGTATTAGTGTGGAAAAAACACTTTTTGCACTTGTGATAGTGTTGAAAAACCACTTTTCGCACTTGTGTTAGTGTTGAAAAACCACTTTTTGCACTTGTGTTGGTGCAGGAAACCACTTTTGCACTTGTATTAGTGTGGAAAAAACACTTTTCGCACTTGTGTTAGTGTTGAAAAACCACTTTTCGCACTTGTGTTAGTGTTGAAAAACCACTTTTCGCACTTGTGTTGGTGCAGGAAACCACTTTTGCACTTGTATTAGTGTGGAAAAAACACTTTTCGCACTTGTGTTAGTGTTGAAAAACCACTTTTCGCATTTGTGTTAGTGTTGAAAAACCACTTTTCGCACTTGTGTTAGTGTTGAAAAACCACTTTTCGCACTTGTGTTGTTGCAGGAAACCACTATTGCACTTGTATTAGTGTGGAAAAACCACTTTTCGCATTTGTGTTAGTGTTGACAAACCACTTTTCGCACTTGTGTTGGTGCAGGAAACCACTATTGCACTTGTATTAGTGTGGAAAAAACACTTTTTGCACTTGTGATAGTGTTGAAAAACCACTTTTCGCACTTGTGTTAGTGTTGAAAAACCACTTTTCGCACTTGTGTTGGTGCAGGAAACCACTTTTGCACTTGTATTAGTGTGGAAAAACCACTTTTCACACTTGTGTTAGTGTTGAAAGACAACTTTTCGCATTTGTGTTGGTGCAGGAAACCACTTTTGCACTTGTATTAGTGTGGAAAGCCACTTTTGGCACTTGTGTTAGTGTTGAAAAACCACTTTTCGCACTTGTGTTAGTGTTGAAAAACCACTTTTCGCAGTAGTGTTGGTGCAGGAAACCACTTTTGTACTTGTATTAGTGTGGAAAAACCACTTTTCGCACTTGTGTTAGTGTTGAAAAACCACTTTTCGCACTTGTGTTAGTGTTGAAAAACCACTTTTCGCACTTGTGTTAGTGTTGAAAAACCACTTTTCGCACTTGTGTTGGTGCAGGAAACCACTTTTGCACTTGTATTAGTGTGGAAAAAACACTTTTCGCACTTGTGTTAGTGATGAAAAACCACTTTTCGCACTTGTGTTAGTGTTGAAAAACCACTTTTCGCACTTGTGTTGGTGCAGGAAACCACTTTTGCACTTGTATTAGTGTAGAAAAAACACTTTTCGCACTTGTGTTAGTGTTGAAAAACCACTTTTCGCACTTGTGTTAGTGTTGAAAAACCACTTTTCGCACTTGTGTTAGTGTTGAAAAACCACTTTTCGCACTTGTGTTGGTGCAGGAAACCACTTTTGCACTTGTATTAGTGTGGAAAAACCACTTTTCGCACTTGTGTTAGTGTTGAAAAGCCACTTTTCGCACTTGTGTTAGTGTTGTAAAACCACTTTTCGAACTTGTGTTGGTGCAGGAAACCACTTTTGCACTTGTATTAGTGTGGAAAAAAGCCTTTTTGCACTTGTGATAGTGTTGAAAAACCACTTTTCGCACTTTTGTTAGTGTTGAAAAACCACTTTTCGCACATGTGTTGGTGCAGGAAACCACTTTTGCACTTGTATTAGTGTGGAAAAACCACTTTTCGCACTTGTGTTAGTGTTGAAAAACCACTTTTCGCACTTGTGTTAGTGTTGAAAAACCACTTTTCGCACTTGTGTTAGTGTTGAAAAACCACTTTTCGCACTTGTGTTGGTGCAGGAAACCACTTTTGCACTTGCATTAGTGTGGAAAAAACACTTTTCGCACTTGTGTTAATGTTGAAAAACCACTTTTCGCACTTGTGTTAGTGTTGAAAAACCACTTTTCGCACTTGTGTTAGTGTTGAAAAACCACTTTTCGCACTTGTGTTGGTGCAGCAAACCACTTTTGCACTTGTATTAGTGTGGAAAAAACACTTTTTGCACTTGTGATAGTGTTGAAAAACCACTTTTCGCACTTGTGTTAGTGTTGAAAAACCACTTTTTGCACTTGTGTTGGTGCAGGAAACCACTTTTGCACTTGTATTAGTGTGGAAAAAACACTTTTCGCACTTGTGTTAGTGTTGAAAAACCACTTTTCGCACTTGTGTTCGTGTTGAAAAACCACTTTTCGCACATGTGTTGGTGCAGGAAACCACTTTTGCACTTGTATTAGTGTGGAAAAACCACTATTTGCACTTGTGTTAGTGTTGAAAAGCCACTTTTCGCACTTGTGTTAGTGTTGAAAAACCACTTTTGGCACTTGTGTTGGTGCAGGAAACCACTTTTGCACTTGTATTAGTGTGGAAAGCCACTTTTGGCACTTGTGTTAGTGTTGAAAAACCACTTTTCGCACTTGTGTTAGTGTTGAAAAACCACTTTTCGCAGTTGTGTTGGTGCAGGAAACCACTTTTGCACTTGTATTAGTGTGGAAAAACCACTTTTCGCACTTGTGTTAGTGTTGAAAAACCACTTTTCGCACTTGTGTTAGTGTTGAAAAACCACTTTTCGCACTTGTGTTAGTGTTGAAAAACCACTTTTCGCACTTGTGTTGGTGCAGGAAACCACTTTTGCACTTGTATTAGTGTGGAAAAAACACTTTTCGCACTTGTGTTAGTGTTGAAAAACCACTTTTCGCACTTGTGTTAGTGTTGAAAAACCACTTTTCGCACTTGTGTTGGTGCAGGAAACCACTTTTGCATTTGTATTAGTGTGGAAAAAACACTTTTCGCACTTGTGTTAGTGTTGAAAAACCACTTTTCGCACTTGTGTTAGTGTTGAAAAACCACTTTTCGCACTTGTGTTAGTGTTGAAAAACCACTTTTCGCACTTGTGTTGGTGCAGGAAACCACTTTTGCACTTGTATTAGTGTGGAAAAACCACTTTTCGCACTTGTGTTAGTGTTGAAAAGCCACTTTTCGCACTTGTGTTAGTGTTGTAAAACCACTTTTCGCACTTGTGTTGGTGCAGGAAACCACTTTTGCACTTGTATTAGTGTGGAAAAAAGACTTTTTGCACTTGTGATAGTGTTGAAAAACCACTTTTCGCACTTTTGTTAGTGTTGAAAAACCACTTTTCGCACTTGTGTTGGTGCAGGAAACCACTTTTGCACTTGTATTAGTGTGGAAAAACCACTTTTCGCACTTGTGTTAGTGTTGAAAAACCACTTTTCGCACTTGTGTTAGTGTTGAAAAACCACTTTTCGCACTTGTGTTAGTGTTGAAAAACCACTTTTCGCACTTGTGTTGGTGCAGGAAACCACTTTTGCACTTGTATTAGTGTGGAAAAAACACTTTTCGCACTTGTGTTAGTGTTGAAAAACCACTTTTCGCACTTGTGTTAGTGTTGAAAAACCACTTTTCGCACCTGTGTTAGTGTTGAAAAACCACTTTTCGCACTTGTGTTGGTGCAGGAAACCACTTTTGCACTTGTATTAGTGTGGAAAAAACACTTTTTGCACTTTGGTAGTGTTGAAAAACCACTTTTCGCACTTGTGTTGTTGCAGGAAACCACTATTGCACTTGTATTAGTGTGGAAAAACCACTTTTCGCACTTGTGTTAGTGTTGGAAAACCACTTTTCGCATTTGTGTTAGTGTTGAAAAACCACTTTTCGCACTTGTGTTAGTGTTGAAAAACCACTTTTCGCACTTGTGTTAGTGTTGAAAAACCACTTTTCGCACTTGTGTTAGTGTTGAAAAACCACTTTTCGCACTTGTGTTGGTGCAGGAAACCACTTTTGCACTTGTATGAGTGTGGAAAAAACACTTTTTGCACTTGTCATAGTGTTGAAAAACCACTTTTCGCACTTGTGTTAGTGTTGAAAAACCACTTTTCGCACTTGTGTTGGTGCAGGAAACCACTTTTGCACTTGTATTAGTGTGGAAAAAACACTTTTCGCACTTGTGTTAGTGTTGAAAAACCACTTTTCGCACTTGTGTTAGTGTTGAAAAACCACTTTTCGCACTTGTGTTAGTGTTGAAAAACCACTTTTTGCACTTGTGTTGGTGCAGGAAACCACTTTTGCACTTGTATTAGTGTGGAAAAACCACTTTTTGCACTTGTGTTAGTGTTGAAAAGCCACTTTTCGCACTTGTGTTAGTGTTGAAAAACCACTTTTCGCACTTGTGTTGGTGCAGGAAACCACTTTTGCACTTGTATTAGTGTGGAATAAAGACTTTTTGCACTTGTGATAGTGTTGAAAACCCACTTTTCGCACTTTTGTTAGTGTTGAAAAACCACTTTTCGCACTTGTGTTGGTGCAGGAAACCACTTTTGCACTTGTATTAGTGTGGAAAAATCACTTTTCGCACTTGTGTTAGTGTTGAAAAACCACTTTTCGCACTTGTGTTAGTGTTGAAAAACCACTTTTCGCACTTGTGTTAGTGTTGAAAAACCACTTTTCGCACTTGTGTTAGTGTTGAAAAACCACTTTTCGCACTTGTGTTAGTGTTGAAAAACCACTTTTCGCACTTGTGTTGGTGCAGGAAACCACTTTTGCACTTGTATTAGTGTGGAAAAAACACTTTTCGCACTTGTGTTAGTGTTGAAAAACCACTTTTCGCACTTGTGTTAGTGTTGACAAAACCACTTTTCGCACCTGTGTTAGTGTTGAAAAACCACTTTTCGCACTTGTGTTGGTGCAGGAAACCACTTTTGCACTTGTATTAGTGTGGAAAAAACACTTTTTGCACTTTGGTAGTGTTGAAAAACCACTTTTCGCACTTGTGTTGTTGCAGGAAACCACTATTGCACTTGTATTAGTGTGGAAAAACCACTTTTCGCACTTGTGTTAGTGTTGGAAAACCACTTTTCGCATTTGTGTTAGTGTTGAAAAACCACTTTTCGCACTTGTGTTAGTGTTGAAAAACCACTTTTCGCACTTGTGTTAGTGTTGAAAAACCACTTTTCGCACTTGTGTTAGTGTTGAAAAACCACTTTTCGCACTTGTGTTGGTGCAGGAAACCACTTTTGCACTTGTATGAGTGTGGAAAAAACACTTTTTGCACTTGTCATAGTGTTGAAAAACCACTTTTCGCACTTGTGTTAGTGTTGAAAAACCACTTTTCGCACTTGTGTTGGTGCAGGAAACCACTTTTGCACTTGTATTAGTGTGGAAAAAACACTTTTCGCACTTGTGTTAGTGTTGAAAAACCACTTTTCGCACTTGTGTTAGTGTTGAAAAACCACTTTTCGCACTTGTGTTAGTGTTGAAAAACCACTTTTCGCACTTGTGTTGGTGCAGGAAACCACTTTTGCACTTGTATTAGTGTGGAAAAACCACTTTTTGCACTTGTGTTAGTGTTGAAAAGCCACTTTTCGCACTTGTGTTAGTGTTGAAAAACCACTTTTCGCACTTGTGTTGGTGCAGGAAACCACTTTTGCACTTGTATTAGTGTGGAATAAAGACTTTTTGCACTTGTGATAGTGTTGAAAAACCACTTTTCGCACTTTTGTTAGTGTTGAAAAACCACTTTTCGCACTTGTGTTGGTGCAGGAAACCACTTTTGCACTTGTATTAGTGTGGAAAAATCACTTTTCGCACTTGTGTTAGTGTTGAAAAACCACTTTTCGCACTTGTGTTAGTGTTGAAAAACCACTTTTCGCACTTGTGTTAGTGTTGAAAAACCACTTTTCGCACTTGTATTGGTGCAGGAAACCACTTTTGCACTTGTATTAGTGTGGAAAAAACACTTTTCGCTCTTGTGTTAGTGTTGAAAAACCACTTTTCGCACTTGTGTTAGTGTTGAAAAACCACTTTTCGCACTTGTGTTAGTGTTGAAAAACCACTTTTCGCACTTGTGTTGGTGCAGGAAACCACTTTTGCACTTGTATTAGTGTGGAAAAACCACTTTTCGCACTTGTGTTAGTGTTGAAAAACCACTTTTCGCACTTGTGTTAGTGTTGAAAAACCACTTTTCGCACATGTGTTGGTGCAGGAAACCACTTTTGCACTTGTATTAGTGTGGAAAAAACACTTTTTGCACTTGTGATAGTGTTGAAAAACCACTTTTCGCACTTGTGTTAGTGTTGGAAAACCACTTTTCGCATTTGTGTTAGTGTTGAAAAACCACTTTTCGCACTTGTGTTAGTGTTGAAAAACCACTTTTCGCACTTGTGTTAGTGTTGAAAAACCACTTTTCGCACTTGTGTTAGTGTTGAAAAACCACTTTTCGCACTTGTGTTAGTGTTGAAAAACCACTTTTCGCACTTGTGTTGGTGCAGGAAACCACTTTTGCACTTGTGTGAGTGTGGAAAAAACACTTTTTGCACTTGTCATAGTGTTGAAAAACCACTTTTCGCACTTGTGTTAGTGTTGAAAAACCACTTTTCGCACTTGTGTTGGTGCAGGAAACCACTTTTGCACTTGTATTAGTGTGGAAAAAACACTTTTCGCACTTGTGTTAGTGTTGAAAAACCACTTTTCGCACTTGTGTTAGTGTTGAAAAACCACTTTTCGCACTTGTGTTAGTGTTGAAAAGCCACTTTTCGCACTTGTGTTAGTGTTGAAAAACCACTTTTCGCACTTGTGTTGGTGCAGGAAACCACTTTTGCACTTGTATTAGTGTGGAATAAAGACTTTTTGCACTTGTGATAGTGTTGAAAAACCACTTTTCGCACTTTTGTTAGTGTTGAAAAACCACTTTTCGCACTTGTGTTGGTGCAGGAAACCACTTTTGCACTTGTATTAGTGTGGAAAAATCACTTTTCGCACTTGTGTTAGTGTTGAAAAACCACTTTTCGCACTTGTGTTAGTGTTGAAAAACCACTTTTCGCACTTGTGTTAGTGTTGAAAAACCACTTTTCGCACTTGTATTGGTGCAGGAAACCACTTTTGCACTTGTATTAGTGTGGAAAAAACACTTTTCGCTCTTGTGTTAGTGTTGAAAAACCACTTTTCGCACTTGTGTTAGTGTTGAAAAACCACTTTTCGCACTTGTGTTAGTGTTGAAAAACCACTTTTCGCACTTGTGTTGGTGCAGGAAACCACTTTTGCACTTGTATTAGTGTGGAAAAACCACTTTTCGCACTTGTGTTAGTGTTGAAAAACCACTTTTCGCACTTGTGTTAGTGTTGAAAAACCACTTTTCGCACATGTGTTGGTGCAGGAAACCACTTTTGCACTTGTATTAGTGTGGAAAAAACACTTTTTGCACTTGTGATATTGTTGAAAAACCACTTTTCGCACTTGTGTTAGTGTTGGAAAACCACTTTTCGCATTTGTGTTAGTGTTGAAAAACCACTTTTCGCACTTGTGTTAGTGTTGAAAAACCACTTTTCGCACTTGTGTTAGTGTTGAAAAACCACTTTTCGCACTTGTGTTAGTGTTGAAAAACCACTTTTCGCACTTGTGTTAGTGTTGAAAAACCACTTTTCGCACTTGTGTTGGTGCAGGAAACCACTTTTGCACTTGTGTGAGTGTGGAAAAAACACTTTTTGCACTTGTCATAGTGTTGAAAAACCACTTTTCGCACTTGTGTTAGTGTTGAAAAACCACTTTTCGCACTTGTGTTGGTGCAGGAAACCACTTTTGCACTTGTATTAGTGTGGAAAAAACACTTTTCGCACTTGTGTTAGTGTTGAAAAACCACTTTTCGCACTTGTGTTAGTGTTGAAAAACCACTTTTCGCACTTGTGTTAGTGTTGAAAAACCACTTTTCGCACTTGTGTTGGTGCAGGAAACCACTTTTGCACTTGTATTAGTGTGGAAAAACCACTTTTTGCACTTGTGTTAGTGTTGAAAAGCCACTTTTCGCACTTGTGTTAGTGTTGAAAAACCACTTTTCGCACTTGTGTTGGTGCAGGAAACCACTTTTGCACTTGTATTAGTGTGGAATAAAGACTTTTTGCACTTGTGATAGTGTTGAAAAACCACTTTTCGCACTTTTGTTAGTGTTGAAAAACCACTTTTCGCACTTGTGTTGGTGCAGGAAACCACTTTTGCACTTGTATTAGTGTGGAAAAATCACTTTTCGCACTTGTGTTAGTGTTGAAAAACCACTTTTCGCACTTGTGTTAGTGTTGAAAAACCACTTTTCGCACTTGTGTTAGTGTTGAAAAACCACTTTTCGCACTTGTGTTGGTGCAGGAAACCACTTTTGCACTTGTATTAGTGTGGAAAAAACACTTTTCGCTCTTGTGTTAGTGTTGAAAAACCACTTTTCGCACTTGTGGTAGTGTTGAAAAACCACTTTTCGCACTTGTGTTAGTGTTGAAAAACCACTTTTCGCACTTGTGTTGGTGCAGGAAACCACTTTTGCACTTGTATTAGTGTGGAAAAACCACTTTTCGCACTTGTGTTAGTGTTGAAAAACCACTTTTCGCACTTGTGTTAGTGTTGAAAAACCACTTTTCGCACTTGTGTTAGTGTTGAAAAACCACTTTTCGCACTTGTGTTGGTGCAGGAAACCACTTTTGCACTTGTATTAGTGTGGAAAAAACACTTTTCGCACTTGTGTTAGTGTTGAAAAACCACTTTTCGCACTTGTGTTAGTGTTGAAAATCCACTTTTCGCACTTGTGTTGGCGCAGGAAACCACTTTTGCACTTGTATTAGTGTGGAAAAACCACTTTTCGCACTTGTGTTAGTGTTGAAAAGCCACTTTTCGCACTTGTGTTAGTGTTGTAAAACCACTTTTCGCACTTGTGTTAGTGTTGAAAAACCACTTTTCGCACTTGTGTTGGTGCAGGAAACCACTTTTGCACTTGTATTAGTGTGGAAAAAACACTTTTTGCACTTTTGATAGTGTTGAAAAACCACTTTTCGCACTTGTGTTGGTGCAGGAAACCACTATTGCACTTGTATTAGTGTGGAAAAACCACTTTTTGCACTTGTGTTAGTGTTGGAAAACCACTTTTCGCATTTGTGTTAGTGTTGAAAAACCACTTTTCGCACTTGTGTTGGTGCAGGAAACCACTTTTGCACTTGTATTAGTGTGAAAAAAACACTTTTGGCACTTGTGTTAGTGTTGAAAAACCACTTTTCGCACTTGTGTTAGTGTTGAAAAACCACTTTTCGCACTTGTGTTAGTGTTGAAAAACCACTTTTCGCACTTGTGTTAGTGTTGAAAAACCACTTTTCGCACTTGTGTTGGTGCAGGAAACCACTTTTGCACTTGTATTAGTGTGGAAAAACCACTTTTCGCACTTGTGTTAGTGTTGAAAAACCACTTTTCGCACTTGTGTTGGTGCAGGAAACCACTTTTGCACTTGTATTAGTGTGGAAAAAAGACTTTTTGCACTTGTGATATTGTTGAAAAACCACTTTTCGCACTTTTGTTAGTGTTGAAAAACCACTTTTCGCACTTGTGTTGGTGCAGGAAAACCACTTTTGCACTTGTATTAGTGTGGAAAAACCACTTTTTGCACTTGTGTTAGTGTTGAAAAACCACTTTTCGCACTTGTGTTGGTGCAGGAAACCACTTTTGCACTTGTATTAGTGTGGAAAAACCACTTTTCGCACTTGTGTTAGTGTTGAAAAACCACTTTTCGCACTTGTGTTAGTGTTGAAAAACCACTTTTCGCACATGTGTTGGTGCAGGAAACCACTTTTGCACTTGTATTAGTGTGGAAAAAACACTTTTTGCACTTGTGATAGTGTTGAA
Source organism: Myxine glutinosa (assembly GCF_964187855.1). Classification (NCBI taxonomy): domain Eukaryota; kingdom Metazoa; phylum Chordata; class Myxini; order Myxiniformes; family Myxinidae; genus Myxine; species Myxine glutinosa. The sequence goes on along the minus strand of NW_027617294.1, from coordinate 45,377 downwards.
AAACCACTTTTCGCACTTGTGTTAGTGTTGGAAAACCACTTTTCGCATTTGTGTTAGTGTTGAAAAACCACTTTTCGCACTTGTGTTAGTGTTGAAAAACCACTTTTCGCACTTGTGTTAGTGTTGAAAAACCACTTTTCGCACTTGTGTTGGTGCAGGAAACCACTTTTGCACTTGTATTAGTGTGGAAAAAACACTTTTCGCACTTGTGTTAGTGTTGAAAAACCACTTTTCGCACTTGTGTTAGTGTTGAAAAACCACTTTTCGCACTTGTGTTAGTGTTGAAAAGCCACTTTTCGCACTTGTGTTAGTGTTGAAAAACCACTTTTCGCACTTGTGTTGGTGCAGGAAACCACTTTTGCACTTGTATTAGTGTGGAATAAAGACTTTTTGCACTTGTGATAGTGTTGAAAAACCACTTTTCGCACTTTTGTTAGTGTTGAAAAACCACTTTTCGCACTTGTGTTGGTGCAGGAAACCACTTTTGCACTTGTATTAGTGTGGAAAAATCACTTTTCGCACTTGTGTTAGTGTTGAAAAACCACTTTTCGCACTTGTGTTAGTGTTGAAAAACCACTTTTCGCACTTGTGTTAGTGTTGAAAAACCACTTTTCGCAATTGTATTGGTGCAGGAAACCACTTTTGCACTTGTATTAGTGTGGAAAAAACACTTTTCGCTCTTGTGTTAGTGTTGAAAAACCACTTTTCGCACTTGTGTTAGTGTTGAAAAACCACTTTTCGCACTTGTGTTAGTGTTGAAAAACCACTTTTCGCACTTGTGTTGGTGCAGGAAACCACTTTTGCACTTGTATTAGTGTGGAAAAACCACTTTTCGCACTTGTGTTAGTGTTGAAAAACCACTTTTCGCACTTGTGTTAGTGTTGAAAAACCACTTTTCGCACATGTGTTGGTGCAGGAAACCACTTTTGCACTTGTATTAGTGTGGAAAAAACACTTTTTGCACTTGTGATAGTGTTGAAAAACCACTTTTCGCACTTGTGTTAGTGTTGGAAAACCACTTTTCGCATTTGTGTTAGTGTTGAAAAACCACTTTTCGCACTTGTGTTAGTGTTGAAAAACCACTTTTCGCACTTGTGTTAGTGTTGAAAAACCACTTTTCGCACTTGTGTTAGTGTTGAAAAACCACTTTTCGCACTTGTGTTAGTGTTGAAAAACCACTTTTCGCACTTGTGTTGGTGCAGGAAACCACTTTTGCACTTGTGTGAGTGTGGAAAAAACACTTTTTGCACTTGTCATAGTGTTGAAAAACCACTTTTCGCACTTGTGTTAGTGTTGAAAAACCACTTTTCGCACTTGTGTTGGTGCAGGAAACCACTTTTGCACTTGTATTAGTGTGGAAAAAACACTTTTCGCACTTGTGTTAGTGTTGAAAAACCACTTTTCGCACTTGTGTTAGTGTTGAAAAACCACTTTTCGCACTTGTGTTAGTGTTGAAAAACCACTTTTCGCACTTGTGTTGGTGCAGGAAACCACTTTTGCACTTGTATTAGTGTGGAAAAACCACTTTTTGCACTTGTGTTAGTGTTGAAAAGCGACTTTTCGCACTTGTGTTAGTGTTGAAAAACCACTTTTCGCACTTGTGTTGGTGCAGGAAACCACTTTTGCACTTGTATTAGTGTGGAATAAAGACTTTTTGCACTTGTGATAGTGTTGAAAAACCACTTTTCGCACTTTTGTTAGTGTTGAAAAACCACTTTTCGCACTTGTGTTGGTGCAGGAAACCACTTTTGCACTTGTATTAGTGTGGAAAAATCACTTTTCGCACTTGTGTTAGTGTTGAAAAACCACTTTTCGCACTTGTGTTAGTGTTGAAAAACCACTTTTCGCACTTGTGTTAGTGTTGAAAAACCACTTTTCGCACTTGTGTTGGTGCAGGAAACCACTTTTGCACTTGTATTAGTGTGGAAAAAACACTTTTCGCTCTTGTGTTAGTGTTGAAAAACCACTTTTCGCACTTGTGTTAGTGTGAAAAACCACTTTTCGCACTTGTGTTAGTGTTGAAAAACCACTTTTCGCACTTGTGTTGGTGCAGGAAACCACTTTTGCACTTGTATTAGTGTGGAAAAACCACTTTTCGCACTTGTGTTAGTGTTGAAAAACCACTTTTCGCACTTGTGTTAGTGTTGAAAAACCACTTTTCGCACTTGTGTTAGTGTTGAAAAACCACTTTTCGCACTTGTGTTGGTGCAGGAAACCACTTTTGCACTTGTATTAGTGTGGAAAAAACACTTTTCGCACTTGTGTTAGTGTTGAAAAACCACTTTTCGCACTTGTGTTAGTGTTGAAAAACCACTTTTCGCACTTGTGTTGGCGCAGGAAACCACTTTTGCACTTGTATTAGTGTGGAAAAACCACTTTTCGCACTTGTGTTAGTGTTGAAAAGCCACTTTTCGCACTTGTGTTAGTGTTGTAAAACCACTTTTCGCACTTGTGTTAGTGTTGAAAAACCACTTTTCGCACTTGTGTTGGTGCAGGAAACCACTTTTGCACTTGTATTAGTGTGGAAAAAACACTTTTTGCACTTTTGATAGTGTTGAAAAACCACTTTTCGCACTTGTGTTGGTGCAGGAAACCACTATTGCACTTGTATTAGTGTGGAAAAACCACTTTTTGCACTTGTGTTAGTGTTGGAAAACCACTTTTCGCATTTGTGTTAGTGTTGAAAAACCACTTTTCGCACTTGTGTTGGTGCAGGAAACCACTTTTGCACTTGTATTAGTGTGAAAAAAACACTTTTGGCACTTGTGTTAGTGTTGAAAAACCACTTTTCGCACTTGTGTTAGTGTTGAAAAACCACTTTTCGCACTTGTGTTAGTGTTGAAAAACCACTTTTCGCACTTGTGTTAGTGTTGAAAAACCACTTTTCGCACTTGTGTTGGTGCAGGAAACCACTTTTGCACTTGTATTAGTGTGGAAAAACCACTTTTCGCACTTGTGTTAGTGTTGAAAAACCACTTTTCGCACTTGTGTTGGTGCAGGAAACCACTTTTGCACTTGTATTAGTGTGGAAAAAAGACTTTTTGCACTTGTGATAGTGTTGAAAAACCACTTTTCGCACTTTTGTTAGTGTTGAAAAACCACTTTTCGCACTTGTGTTGGTGCAGGAAAACCACTTTTGCACTTGTATTAGTGTGGAAAAACCACTTTTTGCACTTGTGTTAGTGTTGAAAAACCACTTTTCGCACTTGTGTTGGTGCAGGAAACCACTTTTGCACTTGTATTAGTGTGGAAAAACCACTTTTCGCACTTGTGTTAGTGTTGAAAAACCACTTTTCGCACTTGTGTTAGTGTTGAAAAACCACTTTTCGCACATGTGTTGGTGCAGGAAACCACTTTTGCACTTGTATTAGTGTGGAAAAAACACTTTTTGCACTTGTGATAGTGTTGAAAAACCACTTTTCGCACTTGTGTTAGTGTTGGAAAACCACTTTTCGCATTTGTGTTAGTGTTGAAAAACCACTTTTCGCACTTGTGTTAGTGTTGAAAAACCACTTTTCGCACTTGTGTTAGTGTTGAAAAACCACTTTTCGCACTTGTGTTAGTGTTGAAAAACCACTTTTCGCACTTGTGTTAGTGTTGAAAAACCACTTTTCGCACTTGTGTTGGTGCAGGAAACCACTTTTGCACTTGTGTGAGTGTGGAAAAAACACTTTTTGCACTTGTCATAGTGTTGAAAAACCACTTTTCGCACTTGTGTTAGTGTTGAAAAACCACTTTTCGCACTTGTGTTGGTGCAGGAAACCACTTTTGCACTTGTATTAGTGTGGAAAAAACACTTTTCGCACTTGTGTTAGTGTTGAAAAACCACTTTTCGCACTTGTGTTAGTGTTGAAAAACCACTTTTCGCACTTGTGTTAGTGTTGAAAAGCCACTTTTCGCACTTGTGTTAGTGTTGAAAAACCACTTTTCGCACTTGTGTTGGTGCAGGAAACCACTTTTGCACTTGTATTAGTGTGGAATAAAGACTTTTTGCACTTGTGATAGTGTTGAAAAACCACTTTTCGCACTTTTGTTAGTATTGAAAAACCACTTTTCGCACTTGTGTTGGTGCAGGAAACCACTTTTGCACTTGTATTAGTGTGGAAAAATCACTTTTCGCACTTGTGTTAGTGTTGAAAAACCACTTTTCGCACTTGTGTTAGTGTTGAAAAACCACTTTTCGCACTTGTGTTAGTGTTGAAAAAAAAATTTTCGCACTTGTATTGGTGCAGGAAACCACTTTTGCACTTGTATTAGTGTGGAAAAAACACTTTTCGCTCTTGTGTTAGTGTTGAAAAACCACTTTTCGCACTTGTGTTAGTGTTGAAAAACCACTTTTCGCACTTGTGTTAGTGTTGAAAAACCACTTTTCGCACTTGTGTTGGTGCAGGAAACCACTTTTGCACTTGTATTAGTGTGGAAAAACCACTTTTCGCACTTGTGTTAGTGTTGAAAAACCACTTTTCGCACTTGTGTTAGTGTTGAAAAACCACTTTTCGCACATGTGTTGGTGCAGGAAACCACTTTTGCACTTGTATTAGTGTGGAAAAAACACTTTTTGCACTTGTGATAGTGTTGAAAAACCACTTTTCGCACTTGTGTTAGTGTTGGAAAACCACTTTTCGCATTTGTGTTAGTGTTGAAAAACCACTTTTCGCACTTGTGTTAGTGTTGAAAAACCACTTTTCGCACTTGTGTTAGTGTTGAAAAACCACTTTTCGCACTTGTGTTAGTGTTGAAAAACCACTTTTCGCACTTGTGTTGGTGCAGGAAACCACTTTTGCACTTGTGTGAGTGTGGAAAAAACACTTTTTGCACTTGTCATAGTGTTGAAAAACCACTTTTCGCACTTGTGTTAGTGTTGAAAAACCACTTTTCGCACTTGTGTTGGTGCAGGAAACCACTTTTGCACTTGTATTAGTGTGGAAAAAACACTTTTCGCACTTGTGTTAGTGTTGAAAAACCACTTTTCGCACTTGTGTTAGTGTTGAAAAACCACTTTTCGCACTTGTGTTAGTGTTGAAAAACCACTTTTCGCACTTGTGTTGGTGCAGGAAACCACTTTTGCACTTGTATTAGTGTGGAAAAACCACTTTTTGCACTTGTGTTAGTGTTGAAAAGCCACTTTTCGCACTTGTGTTAGTGTTGAAAAACCACTTTTCGCACTTGTGTTGGTGCAGGAAACCACTTTTGCACTTGTATTAGTGTTGAATAAAGACTTTTTGCACTTGTGATAGTGTTGAAAAACCACTTTTCGCACTTTTGTTAGTGTTGAAAAACCACTTTTCGCACTTGTGTTGGTGCAGGAAACCACTTTTGCACTTGTATTAGTGTGGAAAAATCACTTTTCGCACTTGTGTTAGTGTTGAAAAACCACTTTTCGCACTTGTGTTAGTGTTGAAAAACCACTTTTCGCACTTGTGTTAGTGTTGAAAAACCACTTTTCGCACTTGTGTTGGTGCAGGAAACCACTTTTGCACTTGTATTAGTGTGGAAAAAACACTTTTCGCTCTTGTGTTAGTGTTGAAAAACCACTTTTCGCACTTGTGTTAGTGTTGAAAAACCACTTTTCGCACTTGTGTTAGTGTTGAAAAACCACTTTTCGCACTTGTGTTGGTGCAGGAAACCACTTTTGCACTTGTATTAGTGTGGAAAAACCACTTTTCGCACTTGTGTTAGTGTTGAAAAACCACTTTTCGCACTTGTGTTAGTGTTGAAAAACCACTTTTCGCACTTGTGTTAGTGTTGAAAAACCACTTTTCGCACTTGTGTTGGTGCAGGAAACCACTTTTGCACTTGTATTAGTGTGGAAAAAACACTTTTCGCACTTGTGTTAGTGTTGAAAAACCACTTTTCGCACTTGTGTTAGTGTTGAAAAACCACTTTTCGCACTTGTGTTGGCGCAGGAAACCACTTTTGCACTTGTATTAGTGTGGAAAAACCACTTTTCGCACTTGTGTTAGTGTTGAAAAGCCACTTTTCGCACTTGTGTTAGTGTTGTAAAACCACTTTTCGCACTTGTGTTAGTGTTGAAAAACCACTTTTCGCACTTGTGTTGGTGCAGGAAACCACTTTTGCACTTGTATTAGTGTGGAAAAAACACTTTTTGCACTTTTGATAGTGTTGAAAAACCACTTTTCGCACTTGTGTTGGTGCAGGAAACCACTATTGCACTTGTATTAGTGTGGAAAAACCACTTTTTGCACTTGTGTTAGTGTTGGAAAACCACTTTTCGCATTTGTGTTAGTGTTGAAAAACCACTTTTCGCACTTGTGTTGGTGCAGGAAACCACTTTTGCACTTGTATTAGTGTGGAAAAAACACTTTTGGCACTTGTGTTAGTGTTGAAAAACCACTTTTCGCACTTGTGTTAGTGTTGAAAAACCACTTTTCGCACTTGTGTTAGTGTTGAAAAACCACTTTTCGCACTTGTGTTAGTGTTGAAAAACCACTTTTCGCACTTGTGTTGGTGCAGGAAACCACTTTTGCACTTGTATTAGTGTGGAAAAACCACTTTTCGCACTTGTGTTAGTGTTGAAAAACCACTTTTCGCACTTGTGTTGGTGCAGGAAACCACTTTTGCACTTGTATTAGTGTGGAAAAAAGACTTTTTGCACTTGTGATAGTGTTGAAAAACCACTTTTCGCACTTTTGTTAGTGTTGAAAAACCACTTTTCGCACTTGTGTTGGTGCAGGAAAACCACTTTTGCACTTGTATTAGTGTGGAAAAACCACTTTTTGCACTTGTGTTAGTGTTGAAAAACCACTTTTCGCACTTGTGTTAGTGTTGAAAAACCACTTTTCGCACTTGTGTTAGTGTTGAAAAACCACTTTTCGCACTTGTGTTGGTGCAGGAAACCACTTTTGCACTTGTATTAGTGTGGAAAAAACACTTTTCGCACTTGTGTTAGTGTTGAAAAACCACTTTTCGCACTTGTGTTAGTGTTGAAAAACCACTTTTCGCACTTGTGTTGGTGCAGGAAACCACTTTTGCACTTGTATTAGTGTGGAAAAAACACTTTTCGCACTTGTGTTAGTGTTGAAAAACACTTTTCGCACTTGTGTTAGTGTTGAAAAACCACTTTTCGCACTTGTGTTAGTGTTTAAAAACCACTTTTCGCACTTGTGTTGGTGCAGGAAACCACTTTTGCACTTGTATTAGTGTGGAAAAACCACTTTTCGCACTTGTGTTAGTGTTGAAAAGCCACTTTTCGCACTTGTGTTAGTGTTGTAAAACCACTTTTCGCACTTGTGTTGGTGCAGGAAACCACTTTTGCACTTGTATTAGTGTGGAAAAACCACTTTTCGCACTTGTGTTAGTGTTGAAAAACCACTTTTCGCACTTGTGTTAGTGTTGATAAACCACTTTTCGCACTTGTGTTAGTGTTGAAAAACCACTTTTCGCACTTGTGTTGGTGCAGGAAACCACTTTTGCACTTGTATTAGTGTGGAAAAAACACTTTTCGCACTTGTGTTAATGTTGAAAAACCACTTTTCGCACTTGTGTTAGTGTTGAAAAACCACTTTTCGCACTTGTGTTAGTGTTGAAAAACCACTTTTCGCACTTGTGTTGGTGCAGGAAACCACTTTTGCACTTGTATTAGTGTGGAAAAAACACTTTTTGCACTTGTGATAGTGTTGAAAAACCACTTTTCGCACTTGTGTTAGTGTTGAAAAACCACTTTTCGCACTTGTGTTGGTGCAGGAAACCACTTTTGCACTTGTATTAGTGTGGAAAAACCACTTTTCGCACTTGTGTTAGTGTTGAAAAACCACTTTTCGCACTTGTGTTAGTGTTGAAAAACCACTTTTTGCACTTGTGTTGGAGCAGGAAACCACTTTTGCACTTGTATTAGTGTGGAAAAACACTTTTTGCACTTGTGATAGTGTTGAAAAACCACTTTTCGCACTTGTGTTAGTGTTGAAAAACCACATTTTGCACTTGTGTTGGTGCAGGAAACCACTTTTGCACTTGTATTAGTGTGGAAAAAACACTTTTTGCACTTGTGATAGTGTTGAAAAACCACTTTTCGCACTTGTGTTAGTGTTGAAAAACCACTTTTCGCACTTGTGTTAGTGTTGAAAAACCACTTTTCGCACTTGTGTTGGTGCAGGAAACCACTTTTGCACTTGTATTAGTGTGGAAAAAACACTTTTCGCACTTGTGTTAGTGTAGAAAAACCACTTTTCGCACTTGTGTTAGTGTTGAAAAAACACTTTTCGCACTTGTGTTAGTGTTGAAAAACCACTTTTCGCACTTGTGTTGGTGCAGGAAACCACTTTTGCACTTGTATGAGTGTGGAAAAAACACTTTTTGCACTTGTCATAGTGTTGAAAAACCACTTTTCGCACTTGTGTTAGTGTTGAAAAACCACTTTTCGCACTTGTGTTGGTGCAGGAAACCACTTTTGCACTTGTATTAGTGTGGAAAAAACACTTTTCGCACTTGTGTTAGTGTTGAAAAACCACTTTTCGCACTTGTGTTAGTGTTGAAAAACCACTTTTCGCACTTGTGTTGGTGCAGGAAACCACTTTTGCACTTGTATTAGTGTGGAAAAACCACTTTTTGCACTTGTGTTAGTGTTGAAAAGCCACTTTTCGCACTTGTGTTAGTGTTGAAAAACCACTTTTCGCACTTGTGTTAGTGTTGAAAAACCACTTTTCGCACTTGTGTTAGTGTTGAAAAACCACTTTTCGCACTTGTGTTGGTGCAGGAAACCACTTTTGCACTTGTATTCGTGTGGAAAAAACACTTTTCGCACTTGTGTTAGTGTTGAAAAACCACTTTTCGCACTTGTGTTAGTGTTGAAAAACCACTTTTCGCACCTGTGTTAGTGTTGAAAAACCACTTTTCGCACTTGTGTTGGTGCAGGAAACCATTTTTGCACTTGTATTAGTGTGGAAAAAACACTTTTTGCACTTTGGTAGTGTTGAAAAACCACTTTTCGCACTTGTGTTGTTGCAGGAAACCACTATTGCACTTGTATTAGTGTGGAAAAACCACTTTTCGCACTTGTGTTAGTGTTGGAAAACCACTTTTCGCATTTGTGTTAGTGTTGAAAAACCACTTTTCCCACTTGTGTTAGTGTTGAAAAACCACTTTTCGCACTTGTGTTAGTGTTGAAAAACCACTTTTCGCACTTGTGTTAGTGTTGAAAAACCACTTTTCGCACTTGTGTTGGTGCAGGAAACCACTTTTGCACTTGTATGAGTGTGGAAAAAACACTTTTTGCACTTGTCATAGTGTTGAAAAACCACTTTTCGCACTTGTGTTAGTGTTGAAAAACCACTTTTCGCACTTGTGTTGTTGCAGGAAACCACTTTTGCACTTGTATTAGTGTGGAAAAAACACTTTTCGCACTTGTGTTAGTGTTGAAAAACCACTTTTCGCACTTGTGTTAGTGTTGAAAAACCACTTTTCGCACTTGTGTTAGTGTTGAAAAACCACTTTTCGCACTTGTGTTGGTGCAGGAAACCACTTTTGCACTTGTATTAGTGTGGAAAAACCACTTTTTGCACTTGTGTTAGTGTTGAAAAGCCACTTTTCGCACTTGTGTTAGTGTTGAAAAACCACTTTTCGCACTTGTGTTGGTGCAGGAAACCACTTTTGCACTTGTATTAGTGTGGAATAAAGACTTTTTGCACTTGTGATAGTGTTGAAAAACCACTTTTTGCACTTTTGTTAGTGTTGAAAAACCACTTTTCGCACTTGTGTTGGTGCAGGAAACCACTTTTGCACTTGTATTAGTGTGGAAAAATCACTTTTCGCACTTGTGTTAGTGTTGAAAAACCACTTTTCGCACTTGTGTTAGTGTTGAAAAACCACTTTTTGCACTTGTGTTAGTGTTGAAAAACCACTTTTCGCACTTGTATTGGTGCAGGAAACCACTTTTGCACTTGTATTAGTGTGGAAAAAACACTTTTCGCTCTTGTGTTAGTGTTGAAAAACCACTTTTCGCACTTGTGTTAGTGTTGAAAAACCACTTTTCGCACTTGTGTTAGTGTTGAAAAACCACTTTTCGCACTTGTGTTGGTTCAGGAAACCACTTTTGCACTTGTATTAGTGTGGAAAAACCACTTTTCGCACTTGTGTTAGTGTTGAAAAACCACTTTTCGCACTTGTGTTAGTGTTGAAAAACCACTTTTCGCACATGTGTTGGTGCAGGAAACCACTTTTGCACTTGTATTAGTGTGGAAAAAACACTTTTTGCACTTGTGATAGTGTTGAAAAACCACTTTTCGCACTTGTGTTAGTGTTGGAAAACCACTTTTCGCATTAGTGTTAGTGTTGAAAAACCACTTTTCGCACTTGTGTTAGTGTTGAAAAACCACTTTTCGCACTTGTGTTAGTGTTGAAAAACCACTTTTCGCACTTGTGTTAGTGTTGAAAAACCACTTTTCGCACTTGTGTTGGTGCAGGAAACCACTTTTGCACTTGTGTGAGTGTGGAAAAAAACACTTTTTGCACTGGTCATAGTGTTGAAAAACCACTTTTCGCACTTGTGTTAGTGTTGAAAAACCACTTTTCGCACTTGTGTTGGCGCAGGAAACCACTTTTGCACTTGTATTAGTGTGGAAAAAACACTTTTCGCACTTGTGTTAGTGTTGAAAAACCACTTTTCGCACTTGTGTTAGTGTTGAAAAACCACTTTTCGCACTTGTGTTAGTGTTGAAAAACCACTTTTCGCACTTGTGTTGGTGCAGGAAACCACTTTTGCACTTGTATTAGTGTGGAAAAACCACTTTTTGCACTTGTGTTAGTGTTGAAAAGCCACTTTTCGCACTTGTGTTAGTGTTGAAAAACCACTTTTCGCACTTGTGTTGGTGCAGGAAACCACTTTTGCACTTGTATTAGTGTGGAATAAAGACTTTTTGCACTTGTGATAGTGTTGAAAAACCACTTTTCGCACTTTTGTTAGTGTTGAAAAACCACTTTTCGCACTTGTGTTGGTGCAGGAAACCACTTTTGCACTTGTATTAGTGTGGAAAAATCACTTTTCGCACTTGTGTTAGTGTTGAAAAACCACTTTTCGCACTTGTGTTAGTGTTGAAAAACCACTTTTCGCACTTGTGTTAGTGTTGAAAAACCACTTTTCGCACTTGTGTTGGTGCAGGAAACCACTTTTGCACTTGTATTAGTGTGGAAAAAACACTTTTCGCTCTTGTGTTAGTGTTGAAAAACCACTTTTCGCACTTGTGTTAGTGTTGAAAAACCACTTTTCGCACTTGTGTTAGTGTTGAAAAACCACTTTTCGCACTTGTGTTGGTGCAGGAAACCACTTTTGCACTTGTATTAGTGTGGAAAAACCACTTTTCGCACTTGTGTTAGTGTTGAAAAACCACTTTTCGCACTTGTGTTAGTGTTGAAAAACCACTTTTCGCACTTGTGTTAGTGTTGAAAAACCACTTTTCGCACTTGTGTTGGTGCAGGAAACCACTTTTGCACTTGTATTAGTGTGGAAAAAACACTTTTCGCACTTGTGTTAGTGTTGAAAAACCACTTTTCGCACTTGTGTTAGTGTTGAAAAACCACTTTTCGCACTTGTGTTGGCGCAGGAAACCACTTTTGCACTTGTATTAGTGTGGAAAAACCACTTTTTGCACTTGTGTTAGTGTTGAAAAGCCACTTTTCGCACTTGTGTTAGTGTTGTAAAACCACTTTTCGCACTTGTGTTAGTGTTGAAAAACCACTTTTCGCACTTGTGTTGGTGCAGGAAACCACTTTTGCACTTGTATTAGTGTGGAAAAAACACTTTTTGCACTTGTGTTAGTGTTGTAAAACCACTTTTCGCACTTGTGTTGGTGCAGGAAACCACTTTTGCACTTGTATTAGTGTGGAAAAAAGACTTTTTGCACTTGTGATAGTGTTGAAAAACCACTTTTCGCACTTGTGTTAGTGTTGAAAAACCACTTTTCGCACTTGTGTTAGTGTTGAAAAACCACTTTTCGCACTTGTGTTGGTGCAGGAAACCACTTTTGCACTTGTATTAGTGTGGAAAAAACACTTTTCGCACTTGTGTTAGTGTTGAAAAACCACTTTTCGCACTTGTGTTAGTGTTGAAAAACCACTTTTCGCACTTGTGTTAGTGTTGAAAAACCACTTTTCGCACTTGTGTTGGTGCAGGAAACCACTTTTGCACTTGTATTAGTGTGGAAAAAACACTTTTCGCACTTGTGTTAGTGTTGAAAAACCACTTTTCGCACTTGTGTTAGTGTTGAAAAACCACTTTTCGCACTTGTGTTGGTGCAGGAAACCACTTTTGCACTTGTATTAGTGTGGAAAAAACACTTTTCGCACTTGTGTTAGTGTTGAAAAACCACTTTTCGCACTTGTGTTAGTGTTGAAAAACCACTTTTCGCACTTGTGTTAGTGTTGAAAAACCACTTTTCGCACTTGTGTTGGTGCAGGAAACCACTTTTGCACTTGTATTAGTGTGGAAAAACCACTTTTCGCACTTGTGTTAGTGTTGAAAAGCCACTTTTCGCACTTGTGTTAGTGTTGTAAAACCACTTTTCGCACTTGTGTTGGTGCAGGAAACCACTTTTGCACTTGTATTAGTGTGGAAAAACCACTTTTCGCACTTGTGTTAGTGTTGAAAAACCACTTTTCGCACTTGTGTTAGTGTTGAAAAACCACTTTTCGCACTTGTGTTAGTGTTGAAAAACCACTTTTCGCACTTGTGTTGGTGCAGGAAACCACTTTTGCACTTGTATTAGTGTGGAAAAAACACTTTTCGCACTTGTGTTAATGTTGAAAAACCACTTTTCGCACTTGTGTTAGTGTTGAAAAACCACTTTTCGCACTTGTGTTAGTGTTGAAAAACCACTTTTCGCACTTGTGTTGGTGCAGGAAACCACTTTTGCACTTGTATTAGTGTGGAAAAAACACTTTTTGCACTTGTGATAGTGTTGAAAAACCACTTTTCGCACTTGTGTTAGTGTTGAAAAACCACTTTTCGCACTTGTGTTGGTGCAGGAAACCACTTCTGCACTTGTATTAGTGTGGAAAAACCACTTTTCGCACTTGTGTTAGTGTTGAAAAACCACTTTTCGCACTTGTGTTAGTGTTGAAAAACCACTTTTTGCACTTGTGTTGGAGCAGGAAACCACTTTTGCACTTGTATTAGTGTGGAAAAACACTTTTTGCACTTGTGATAGTGTTGAAAAACCACTTTTCGCACTTGTGTTAGTGTTGAAAAACCACATTTTGCACTTGTGTTGGTGCAGGAAACCACTTTTGCACTTGTATTAGTGTGGAAAAAACACTTTTTGCACTTGTGATAGTGTTGAAAAACCACTTTTCGCACTTGTGTTAGTGTTGAAAAACCACTTTTCGCACTTGTGTTAGTGTTGAAAAACCACTTTTCGCACTTGTGTTGGTGCAGGAAACCACTTTTGCACTTGTATTAGTGTGGAAAAAACACTTTTCGCACTTGTGTTAGTGTAGAAAAACCACTTTTCGCACTTGTGTTAGTGTTGAAAAAACACTTTTCGCACTTGTGTTAGTGTTGAAAAACCACTTTTCGCACTTGTGTTGGTGCAGGAAACCACTTTTGCACTTGTATGAGTGTGGAAAAAACACTTTTTGCACTTGTCATAGTGTTGAAAAACCACTTTTCGCACTTGTGTTAGTGTTGAAAAACCACTTTTCGCACTTGTGTTGGTGCAGGAAACCACTTTTGCACTTGTATTAGTGTGGAAAAAACACTTTTCGCACTTGTGTTAGTGTTGAAAAACCACTTTTCGCACTTGTGTTAGTGTTGAAAAACCACTTTTCGCACTTGTGTTGGTGCAGGAAACCACTTTTGCACTTGTATTAGTGTGGAAAAACCACTTTTTGCACTTGTGTTAGTGTTGAAAAGCCACTTTTCGCACTTGTGTTAGTGTTGAAAAACCACTTTTCGCACTTGTGTTGGTGCAGGAAACCACTTTTGCACTTGTATTAGTGTGGAATAAAGACTTTTTACACTTGTGATAGTGTTGAAAAACCACTTTTCGCACTTTTGTTAGTGTTGAAAAACCACTTTTCGCACTTGTGTTGGTGCAGGAAACCACTTTTGCACTTGTATTAGTGTGGAAAAAACACTTTTTGCACTTGTGATAGTGTTGAAAAACCACTTTTCGCACTTGTGTTAGTGTTGAAAAACCACTTTTCGCACTTGTGTTAGTGTTGAAAAACCACTTTTCGCACTTGTGTTGGTGCAGGAAACCACTTTTGCACTTGTATTAGTGTGGAAAAAACACTTTTCGCACTTGTGTTAGTGTAGAAAAACCACTTTTCGCACTTGTGTTAGTGTTGAAAAAACACTTTTCGCACTTGTGTTAGTGTTGAAAAACCACTTTTCGCACTTGTGTTGGTGCAGGAAACCACTTTTGCACTTGTATGAGTGTGGAAAAAACACTTTTTGCACTTGTCATAGTGTTGAAAAACCACTTTTCGCACTTGTGTTAGTGTTGAAAAACCACTTTTCGCACTTGTGTTGGTGCAGGAAACCACTTTTGCACTTGTATTAGTGTGGAAAAAACACTTTTCGCACTTGTGTTAGTGTTGAAAAACCACTTTTCGCACTTGTGTTAGTGTTGAAAAACCACTTTTCGCACTTGTGTTGGTGCAGGAAACCACTTTTGCACTTGTATTAGTGTGGAAAAACCACTTTTTGCACTTGTGTTAGTGTTGAAAAGCCACTTTTCGCACTTGTGTTAGTGTTGAAAAACCACTTTTCGCACTTGTGTTGGTGCAGGAAACCACTTTTGCACTTGTATTAGTGTGGAATAAAGACTTTTTGCACTTGTGATAGTGTTGAAAAACCACTTTTCGCACTTTTGTTAGTGTTGAAAAACCACTTTTCGCACTTGTGTTGGTGCAGGAAACCACTTTTGCACTTGTATTAGTGTGGAAAAATCACTTTTCGCACTTGTGTTAGTGTTGAAAAACCACTTTTCGCACTTGTGTTAGTGTTGAAAAACCACTTTTCGCACTTGTGTTAGTGTTGAAAAACCACTTTTCGCACTTGTGTTGGTGCAGGAAACCACTTTTGCACTTGTAATAGTGTGGAAAAAACACTTTTCGCTCTTGTGTTAGTGTTGAAAAATCACTTTTCGCACATGTGTTAGTGTTGAAAAACCACTTTTCGCACTTGTGTTAGTGTTGAAAAACCACTTTTCGCACTTGTGTTGGTGCAGGAAACCACTTTTGCACTTGTATTAGTGTGGAAAAACCACTTTTCGCACTTGTGTTAGTGTTGAAAAACCACTTTTCGCACTTGTGTTAGTGTTGAAAAACCACTTTTCGCACATGTGTTGGTGCAGGAAACCACTTTTGCACTTGTATTAGTGTGGAAAAAACACTTTTTGCACTTGTGATAGTGTTGAAAAACCACTTTTCGCACTTGTGTTAGTGTTGAAAAACCACTTTTCGCACTTGTGTTAGTGTTGAAAAACCACTTTTCGCACTTGTGTTGGTGCAGGAAACCACTTTTGCACTTGTATTAGTGTGGAAAAAACACTTTTCGCACTTGTGTTAGTGTTGAAAAACCACTTTACGCACTTGTGTTAGTGTTGAAAAACCACTTTTCGCACTTGTGTTAGTGTTGAAAAACCACTTTTCGCACTTGTGTTGGTGCAGGAAACCACTTTTGCACTTGTATTAGTGTGGAAAAAACACTTTTTGCACTTTTGATAGTGTTGAAAAACCACTTTTCGCACTTGTGTTGTTGCAGGAAACCACTATTGCACTTGTATTAGTGTGGAAAAACCACTTTTCGCACTTGTGTTAGTGTTGGAAAACCACTTTTCGCATTTGTGTTAGTGTTGAAAAACCACTTTTCGCACTTGTGTTGGTGCAGGAAACCACTATTGCACTTGTATTAGTGTGGAAAAAACACTTTTTGCACTTGTGATAGTGTTGAAAAACCACTTTTCGCACTTGTGTTAGTGTTGAAAAACCACTTTTCGCACTTGTGTTGGTGCAGGAAACCACTTTTGCACTTGTATTAGTGTGGAAAAACCACTTTTCACACTTGTGTTAGTGTTGAAAGACAACTTTTCGCACTTGTGTTGGTGCAGGAAACCACTTTTGCACTTGTATTAGTGTGGAAAGCCACTTTTGGCACTTGTGTTAGTGTTGAAAAACCACTTTTCGCACTTGTGTTAGTGTTGAAAAACCACTTTTCGCAGTTGTGTTGGTGCAGGAAACCACTTTTGCACTTGTATTAGTGTGGGAAAACCACTTTTCGCACTTGAGTTAGTGTTGAAAAACCACTTTTCGCACTTGTGTTAGTGTTGAAAAACCACTTTTCGCACTTGTGTTAGTGTTGAAAAACCACTTTTCGCACTTGTGTTGGTGCAGGAAACCACTTTTGCACTTGTATTAGTGTGGAAAAAACACTTTTCGCACTTGTGTTAGTGTTGAAAAACCACTTTTCGCACTTGTGTTAGTGTTGAAAAACCACTTTTCGCACTTGTGTTGGTGCAGGAAACCACTTTTGCACTTGTATTAGTGTGGAAAAAACACTTTTCGCACTTGTGTTAGTGTTGAAAAACCACTTTTCGCACTTGTGTTAGTGTTGAAAAACCACTTTTCGCACTTGTGTTAGTGTTGAAAAACCACTTTTCGCACTTGTGTTGGTGCAGGAAACCACTTTTGCACTTGTATTAGTGTGGAAAAAACACTTTTCGCACTTGTGTTAATGTTGAAAAACCACTTTTCGCACTTGTGTTAGTGTTGAAAAACCACTTTTCGCACTTGTGTTAGTGTTGAAAAACCACTTTTCGTACTTGTGTTGGTGCAGGAAACCACTTTTGCACTTGTATTAGTGTGGAAAAAACACTTTTTGCACTTGTGATAGTGTTGAAAAACCACTTTTCGCACTTGTGTTAGTGTTGAAAAACCACTTTTCGCACTTGTGTTGGTGCAGGAAACCACTTTTGCACTTGTATTAGTGTGGAAAAACCACTTTTCGCACTTGTGTTAGTGTTGAAAAACCACTTTACGCACTTGTGTTAGTGTTGAAAAACCACTTTTTGCACTTGTGTTGGAGCAGGAAACCACTTTTGCACTTGTATTAGTGTGGAAAAACACTTTTTGCACTTGTGATAGTGTTGAAAAACCACTTTTCGCACTTGTGTTAGTGTTGAAAAACCACATTTTGCACTTGTGTTGGTGCAGGAAACCACTTTTGCACTTGTATTAGTGTGGAAAAAACACTTTTTGCACTTGTGATAGTGTTGAAAAACCACTTTTCGCACTTGTGTTAGTGTTGAAAAACCACTTTTCGCACTTGTGTTAGTGTTGAAAAACCACTTTTCGCACTTGTGTTGGTGCAGGAAACCACTTTTGCACTTGTATTAGTGTGGAAAAAACACTTTTCACACTTGTGTTAGTGTAGAAAAACCACTTTTCGCACTTGTGTTAGTGTTGAAAAAACACTTTTCGCACTTGTGTTAGTGTTGAAAAACCACTTTTCGCACTTGTGTTGGTGCAGGAAACCACTTTTGCACTTGTATGAGTGTGGAAAAAACACTTTTTGCACTTGTCATAGTGTTGAAAAACCACTTTTCGCACTTGTGTTAGTGTTGAAAAACCACTTTTCGCACTTGTGTTGGTGCAGGAAACCACTTTTGCACTTGTATTAGTGTGGAAAAAACACTTTTCGCACTTGTGTTAGTGTTGAAAAACCACTTTTCGCACTTGTGTTAGTGTTGAAAAACCACTTTTCGCACTTGTGTTGGTGCAGGAAACCACTTTTGCACTTGTATTAGTGTGGAAAAACCACTTTTTGCACTTGTGTTAGTGTTGAAAAGCCACTTTTCGCACTTGTGTTAGTGTTGAAAAACCACTTTTCGCACTTGTGTTGGTGCAGGAAACCACTTTTGCACTTGTATTAGTGTGGAATAAAGACTTTTTGCACTTGTGATAGTGTTGAAAAACCCCTTTTCGCACTTTTGTTAGTGTTGAAAAACCACTTTTCGCACTTGTGTTGGTGCAGGAAACCACTTTTGCACTTGTATTAGTGTGGAAAAATCACTTTTCGCACTTGTGTTAGTGTTGAAAAACCACTTTTCGCACTTGTGTTAGTGTTGAAAAACCACTTTTCGCACTTGTGTTAGTGTTGAAAAACCACTTTTCGCACTTGTGTTGGTGCAGGAAACCACTTTTGCACTTGTAATAGTGTGGAAAAAACACTTTTCGCTCTTGTGTTAGTGTTGAAAAATCACTTTTCGCACTTGTGTTAGTGTTGAAAAACCACTTTTCGCACTTGTGTTAGTGTTGAAAAACCACTTTTCGCACTTGTGTTGGTGCAGGAAACCACTTTTGCACTTGTATTAGTGTGGAAAAACCACTTTTCGCACTTGTGTTAGTGTTGAAAAACCACTTTTCGCACTTGTGTTAGTGTTGAAAAACCACTTTTCGCACATGTGTTGGTGCAGGAAACCACTTTTGCACTTGTATTAGTGTGGAAAAAACACTTTTTGCACTTGTGATAGTGTTGAAAAACCACTTTTCGCACTTGTGTTAGTGTTGAAAAACCACTTTTCGCACTTGTGTTGGTGCAGGAAACCGGTCTCACGGCCATCACTGAACAACCGATGTATGACTGTATCGGTTCGCTGGCTATCGGATCACTCCTCGGACTCGTTTCTGCATTCCTCATCTACACAAACACTCAGATTCTGCTCGGCCGTTCGATCCAGGCCAATCAGCTGCAGCGCATCACTGACCTTTTGGAAAATGATCCGACCATTCGGTAAGTTACAATCGGCACTTTTCGTTTTCCACATCTAATGGTTTAGACAATTTTATATTTTCTCTCTACATGTTATCTTCATGTTTATGCACTTTATGTTTTGTCTCTCCACATTATATAATGTTTTATACACTTTTGTATTTTGTTTCTCCACATTATATAATGCTTTATACACTTTTATGTTTTCTCTCTCCACATTATATAATGTTTTGTTTCTCCACATTATATAATGTTTTATACACTTTTATGTTTTCTCTCTCCACATTATATAATGTTTTATTCACATTTGTGTTTTGTTTCTCCACATTATATAATGTTTTATACACTTTTATGTTTTGTTTCTCCACATTATATAATGTTTATGCACTTTTATGTTTTCTCTCTCCATATTATATAATGCTTTATTCACTTTTATGTTTTCTCTCTCCACATTATATAATGTTTTATACACTTTTATGTTTTGTCTCTCCATGTTATATAATGTTTGATACACTTTCATGTTTTCTCTCTCCACATTATATAATCTTTTATACACTTTTATGTTTCGTCTCTCCATATTATATAATCTTTTATACACTTTTATGTTTTGTCTCTCCACATTATATAATGTTTTATACACTTTTATGTTTCGCGTCTCCATATTATATAATGTTTTATACACTTTTATGTTTTGTCTCTCCACATTATATAATCTTTTATACACTTTTATGTTTCATCTCTCCATATTATATAATGTTTTATACACTTTTATGTTTTGTCTCTCCACATTATATAATCTTTAATACACTTTTATGTTTCATCTCTCCATATTATATAATCTTTTATACACTTTTATGTTTTGTCTCTCCACGTTATATAATGCTTTATACACTTTTATGTTTTGTCTCTCCACGTTATATAATGCTTTATACACTTTTTTGTTTTGTCTCTCCACGTTATATAATGCTTTATACACTTTTATGTTTTGTCTCCACATTATATAATGTTTTATACACTTTTATGTTTTGTCTCTCCATGTTATATAATGCTTTATACACTTTTATGTTTTGTCTGTAAACATTATATAATGTTTTATACACTTTTATGTTTTGTTTCTCCACATTGTATGAATGTTTTATACACTTTTATGTTTTGTTTCTCCACATTATATAATGTTTTATACACTTTTATGTTTTGTTTCTCCACGTTACATAATGTTTTATACACTTTTATGTTTTGTCTCTAAACATTATATAATGTTTTATACACTTTTATGTTTTGTCTCGCCACATTACATAATGTTTTGTTTCTCCACGTTATATAATGTTTTATACACTTTTATGTTTTGTTTCTCCACGTTACATAATGTCTTATACACTTTTATGTTTTGTCTCTAAACATTATATAATGTTTTATACACTTTTATGTTTTGTTTCTCCATGTTATATAATGTTTTGTCACATAAGAGTGAGTATATCAAGACAAGAACAAGATCTAGAAGGAGGTATGTACGGTGCGATTCATATAATATATTGTTTAGCTATCGTCGATGAGGAATTTGGGGTTCGGAATGGGTGATCGGCCTGGATGACCTGGTCTCGACTAGATGCTAGGCCGCACCTCATTTTGTTAAATAAAGTGGTCACAAAATACTCGGATCTTAATTCTGTTTTCAGATTTTGCAGTCGCTAGACTAGCTTAACACTCAATAGAACGGGGCCCGCGAAATTTCGGGGATTTTTGGTGGAATTACCTCGGGGTAAAGTTACATAGGAAAGCCCCATGTTAAATTTTCGTTGCCGAAGGACTTTATTTTTTGCGAATTTCATCCTGACTTCGCCTCTAGGAGGATACAGGGGTATCTGTGGATAACGGGAACCTTAATTTGGCGAAATTCGGACTGATATTGACCGAGTTATTCAAAATATTAACTTATATCAAATAAATCTTTTGTGATTTTGTATTTTGCGCACCTGTATCGTTGGAGGTATTGGCTTATATAGGATTGGTTTTCTAAAGCTTATATCAGAATATTAACTTATATCAAATGGGTCTTTTGAGGTGAAAGTGTGATGACGTCACCACGTCACGCGGCACGAATGTGGGCCTGTGTCGTTGGAGGTACTGACTTCTATAGGGAGGCCCCATCACCCTCCCCCATCACCCTCCCCCCATCACCCTGCCCCATCACCCCCCCCATCACCCTGCCATCACCCTCCCATCACCCTGTCCCATCACCCCCCCATCACCCTGCCATCACCCTCCCATCACCCTCCCATCACCCTGCCATCACCCTGCCATCACCCTCCCATCACCCTGCCATCACCCTCCCATCACCTTGCCATCACCCTCCCACCACCCTGCCATCACCCTCCCACCACCCTCCCATCACCCTCCCACCACCCTCCCATCACCCTGCCATCACCCTCCCATCACCCTCCAATCACCCTCCCATCACCCTCCCACCACCCTGCCATCACCCTCCCACCACCCTCACATCACCCTCCCATCACCCTCCCATCACACTCCCATCACCTTGCCATCACCCTGCAATCACCCTCCCACCACCCTCCCATCACCCTCCCATCACCCTGCCATCACCCTCCCATCACCCTCCCATCACCCTGCCATCACCCTCCCATCACCCTGCCATCACCCTCCCATCACCCTTTATTGGACCATTTGACTTCTGTAGGGTTGGTTTTCTAAGGCTTGTATCAAATAATCAATTTATATCAAATCTTTTAAGGTGAAAGCGCGATGACGTCACCACGTCACGCGGCACGAATGCGCACCTGTGTCGTTGGAAGTATTGGCTTATATAGGGTTGGTTTTCTAAGGCTGTAGGCCGCACCTCATTTTGTCGAATAAAGTGGTATGCGGGTGGTTCCGGTATTTGGGACCGCAGGGACGGAAAGTGCAGCCGGCCCGCTCTGAAGGTTCGGATCGGGACACTGGGATTCATTCCGGTCGCCCGGTCGGTCCGGAGGTGGGGGTGCGGGGCCTGTCACGGAACGTCAACACAAACGGCCTGCCGGGGCCGCCCAAAAGTCGGGCGTGAGGGGCGCGTCCACTAATGGAACGCCTCTCGCTTCCCAGATCGAGAGCCACGTGGTCAGGAGAACCTCGTCCCTTCTGGTTGCCCTGCCGTCCCGCCGTGGGCGCTGGCAGGGTGTACTTCAAAATAAGCTTAAGTGTTAAGTGTTAGGTTCCTCCTTGCCCTCGCAAGGGAAAGGCTAGGGTCAAGCTCTTCCAAATTTCCAAACACTAGGAATCGGACATCTCAAATTAATTAATTAATTTGTTAACACATCTCAGTCGCCCGCGACCTCTCTAGCGCGGGCGTCGAACCAGTTCATTCCCGGTGCGGCCGGGCCGAATATCGGCCCGGACGTGGCCGAAGCTGTTGATTCCGCCGTAGCACGCTAACGCGTAGGCTCGCGCGTCCCTGGTCCGCCGGGGCTCCGCGGGTGTCCTACCGTGCCTGGCTTGCCGGTGCCCGGGGACGGATCTCGCTGTCTAAACATGGTAGCGCTAGGCCAGTGGGACCGCCGGGACCCACGTGCACTCACATGGTGTTGTGCGCGTGGGCGGCAGTATCAGACCGGGGCGCCCAAAGGTGCCACGCACCCAAACGCTCCCCGGCTAAAGTTCATCCTGAAAGCGCCCACATTGTGCGGACAAACCAAGTCAAGGGCCACGTGGTCAGGAGAACCACACTGTGCCTATCGGCCGGCCTCAAAGACCGAAATTGTGACGGTGTCACCCTTAAGTTGGAGGTATTGTTAGTGTTGAAAAACCACTTTACGCACTTGTGTTAGTGTTGAAAAACCACTTTTCGCACTTGTGTTAGTGTTGAAAAACCACTTTTCGCACTTGTGTTGGTGCAGGAAACCACTTTTGCACTTGTATTAGTGTGGAAAAAACACTTTTTGCACTTTTGATAGTGTTGAAAAACCACTTTTCGCACTTGTGTTGTTGCAGGAAACCACTATTGCACTTGTATTAGTGTGGAAAAACCACTTTTCGCACTTGTGTTAGTGTTGGAAAACCACTTTTCGCATTTGTGTTAGTGTTGAAAAACCACTTTTCGCCCTTGTGTTGGTGCAGGAAACCACTATTGCACTTGTATTAGTGTGGAAAAAACACTTTTTGCACTTGTGATAGTGTTGAAAAACCACTTTTCGCACTTGTGTTAGTGTTGAAAAACCACTTTTCGCACTTGTGTTGGTGCAGGAAACCACTTTTGCACTTGTATTAGTGTGGAAAAACCACTTTTCACACTTGTGTTAGTGTTGAAAGACAACTTTTCGCACTTGTGTTGGTGCAGGAAACCACTTTTGCACTTGTATTAGTGTGGAAAGCCACTTTTGGCACTTGTGTTAGTGTTCAAAAACCACTTTTCGCACTTGTGTTAGTGTTGAAAAACCACTTTTCGCAGTTGTGTTGGTGCAGGAAACCACTTTTGCACTTGTATTAGTGTGGGAAAACCACTTTTCGCACTTGAGTTAGTGTTGAAAAACCACTTTTAGCACTTGTGTTAGTGTTGAAAAACCACTTTTCGCACTTGTGTTAGTGTTGAAAAACCACTTTTCGCACTTGTGTTGGTGCAGGAAACCACTTTTGCACTTGTATTAGTGTGGAAAAAACACTTTTCGCACTTGTGTTAGTGTTGAAAAACCACTTTTCGCACTTGTGTTAGTGTTGAAAAACCACTTTTCGCACTTGTGTTGGTGCAGGAAACCACTTTTGCACTTGTATTAGTGTGGAAAAAACACTTTTCGCACTTGTGTTAGTGTTGAAAAACCACTTTTCGCACTTGTGTTAGTTTTGAAAAACCACTTTTCGCACTTGTGTTAGTGTTGAAAAACCACTTTTCGCACTTGTGTTGGTGCAGGAAACCACTTTTGCACTTGTATTAGTGTGGAAAAACCACTTTTCGCACTTGTGTTAGTGTTGAAAAGCCACTTTTCGCACTTGTGTTAGTGTTGTAAAACCACTTTTCGAACTTGTGTTGGTGCAGGAAACCACTTTTGCACTTGTATTAGTGTGGAAAAAAGCCTTTTTGCACTTGTGATAGTGTTGAAAAACCACTTTTCGCACTTTTGTTAGTGTTGAAAAACCACTTTTCGCACATGTGTTGGTGCAGGAAACCACTTTTGCACTTGTATTAGTGTGGAAAAACCACTTTTCGCACTTGTGTTAGTGTTGAAAAACCACTTTTCGCACTTGTGTTAGTGTTGAAAAAGCACTTTTCGCACTTGTGTTAGTGTTGAAAAACCACTTTTCGCACTTGTGTTGGTGCAGGAAACCACTTTTGCACTTGTATTAGTGTGGAAAAAACACTTTTCGCACTTGTGTTAATGTTGAAAAACCACTTTTCGCACTTGTGTTAGTGTTGAAAAACCACTTTTCGCACTTGTGTTAGTGTTGAAAAACCACTTTTCGCACTTGTGTTGGTGCAGGAAACCACTTTTGCACTTGTATTAGTGTGGAAAAACCACTTTTCGCACTTGTGTTAGTGTTGAAAAACCACTTTTCGCACTTGTGTTAGTGTTGAAAAACCACTTTTCGCACTTGTGTTGGTGCAGGAAACCACTTTTGCACTTGTATTTGTGTGGAAAAAACACTTTTCGCACTTGTGTTAGTGTTGAAAAACCACTTTTCGCACTTGTGTTCGTGTTGAAAAACCACTTTTCGCACTTGTGTTAGTGTTGAAAAACCACTTTTCGCACTTGTGTTGTTGCAGGAAACCACTATTGCACTTGTATTAGTGTGGAAAAACCACTTTTCGCACTTGTGTTAGTGTTGGAAAAGCACTTTTCGCATTTGTGTTGGTGCAGGAAACCACTTTTGCACTTGTATTAGTGTGGAAAGCCACTTTTGGCACTTGTGTTAGTGTTGAAAAACCACTTTTCGCACTTGTGTTAGTGTTGAAAAACCACTTTTCGCACTTGTGTTGGTGCAGGAAACCACTTTTGCACTTGTATTAGTGTGGAAAAAACACTTTTCGCACTTGTGTTAGTGTTGAAAAACCACTTTTCGCACTTGTGTTCGTGTTGAAAAACCACTTTTCGCACATGTGTTGGTGCAGGAAACCACTTTTGCACTTGTATTAGTGTGGAAAAACCACTTTTTGCACTTGTGTTAGTGTTGAAAAGCCACTTTTCGCACTTGTGTTAGTGTTGAAAAACCACTTTTGGCACTTGTGTTGGTGCAGGAAACCACTTTTGCACTTGTATTAGTGTGGAAAAAACACTTTTCGCACTTGTGTTAGTGTTGAAAAACCACTTTTCGCACTTGTGTTAGTGTTGAAAAACCACTTTTCGCACTTGTGTTGGTGCAGGAAACCACTTTTGCACTTGTATTAATGTGGAAAAAACACTTTTCGCACTTGTGTTAGTGTTGAAAAACCACTTTTCGCACTTGTGTTAGTGTTGAAAAACCACTTTTCGCACTTGTGTTAGTGTTGAAAAACCACTTTTCGCACTTGTGTTGGTGCAGGAAACCACTTTTGCACTTGTGTTGGTGCAGGAAACCACTTTTGCACTTGTATTAGTGTGGAAAAAACACTTTTCGCACTTGTGTTAGTGTTGAAAAACCACTTTTCGCACTTGTGTTAGTGTTGAAAAACCACTTTTCGCACTTGTGTTGGTGCAGGAAACCACTTTTGCACTTGTATTAGTGTGGAAAAAACACTTTTCGCACTTGTGTTAGTGTTGAAAAACCACTTTTCGCACTTGTGTTAGTGTTGAAAAACCACTTTTCGCACTTGTGTTAGTGTTGAAAAACCACTTTTCGCACTTGTGTTGGTGCAGGAAACCACTTTTGCACTTGTATTAGTGTGGAAAAACCACTTTTCGCACTTGTGTTAGTGTTGAAAAGCCACTTTTCGCACTTGTGTTAGTGTTGTAAAACCACTTTTCGCACTTGTGTTGGTGCAGGAAACCACTTTTGCACTTGTATTAGTGTGGAAAAACCACTTTTCGCACTTGTGTTAGTGTTGAAAAACCACTTTTCGCACTTGTGTTAGTGTTGAAAAACCACTTTTCGCACTTGTGTTAGTGTTGAAAAACCACTTTTCGCACTTGTGTTGGTGCAGGAAACCACTTTTGCACTTGTATTAGTGTGGAAAAAACACTTTTCGCACTTGTGTTAATGTTGAAAAACCACTTTTCGCACTTGTGTTAGTGTTGAAAAACCACTTTTCGCACTTGTGTTAGTGTTGAAAAACCACTTTTCGCACTTGTGTTGGTGCAGGAAACCACTTTTGCACTTGTATTAGTGTGGAAAAAACACTTTTTGCACTTGTGATAGTGTTGAAAAACCACTTTTCGCACTTGTGTTAGTGTTGAAAAACCACTTTTCGCACTTGTGTTGGTGCAGGAAACCACTTTTGCACTTGTATTAGTGTGGAAAAACCACTTTTCGCACTTGTGTTAGTGTTGAAAAACCACTTTTCGCACTTGTGTTAGTGTTGAAAAACCACTTTTTGCACTTGTGTTGGAGCAGGAAACCACTTTTGCACTTGTATTAGTGTGGAAAAACACTTTTTGCACTTGTGATAGTGTTGAAAAACCACTTTTCGCACTTGTGTTAGTGTTGAAAAACCACATTTTGCACTTGTGTTGGTGCAGGAAACCACTTTTGCACTTGTATTAGTGTGGAAAAAACACTTTTTGCACTTGTGATAGTGTTGAAAAACCACTTTTCGCACTTGTGTTAGTGTTGAAAAACCACTTTTCGCACTTGTGTTAGTGTTGAAAAACCACTTTTCGCACTTGTGTTGGTGCAGGAAACCACTTTTGCACTTGTATTAGTGTGGAAAAAACACTTTTCGCACTTGTGTTAGTGTAGAAAAACCACTTTTCGCACTTGTGTTAGTGTTGAAAAAACACTTTTCGCACTTGTGTTAGTGTTGAAAAACCACTTTTCGCACTTGTGTTGGTGCAGGAAACCACTTTTGCACTTGTATGAGTGTGGAAAAAACACGTTTTGCACTTGTCATAGTGTTGAAAAACCACTTTTCGCACTTGTGTTAGTGTTGAAAAACCACTTTTCGCACTTGTGTTGGTGCAGGAAACCACTTTTGCACTTGTATTAGTGTGGAAAAAACACTTTTCGCACTTGTGTTAGTGTTGAAAAACCACTTTTCGCACTTGTGTTAGTGTTGAAAAACCACTTTTCGCACTTGTGTTGGTGCAGGAAACCACTTTTGCACTTGTATTAGTGTGGAAAAACCACTTTTTGCACTTGTGTTAGTGTTGAAAAGCCACTTTTTCGCACTTGTGTTAGTGTTGAAAAACCACTTTTCGCACTTGTGTTGGTGCAGGAAACCACTTTTGCACTTGTATTAGTGTGGAATAAAGACTTTTTGCACTTGTGATAGTGTTGAAAAACCACTTTTCGCACTTTTGTTAGTGTTGAAAAACCACTTTTCGCACTTGTGTTGGTGCAGGAAACCACTTTTGCACTTGTATTAGTGTGGAAAAATCACTTTTCGCACTTGTGTTAGTGTTGAAAAACCACTTTTCGCACTTGTGTTAGTGTTGAAAAACCACTTTTCGCACTTGTGTTAGTGTTGAAAAACCACTTTTCGCACTTGTGTTGGTGCAGGAAACCACTTTTGCACTTGTAATAGTGTGGAAAAAACACTTTTCGCTCTTGTGTTAGTGTTGAAAAATCACTTTTCGCACTTGTGTTAGTGTTGAAAAACCACTTTTCGCACTTGTGTTAGTGTTGAAAAACCACTTTTCGCACTTGTGTTGGTGCAGGAAACCACTTTTGCACTTGTATTAGTGTGGAAAAACCACTTTTCGCACTTGTGTTAGTGTTGAAAAACCACTTTTCGCACTTGTGTTAGTGTTGAAAAACCACTTTTCGCACATGTGTTGGTGCAGGAAACCACTTTTGCACTTGTATTAGTGTGGAAAAAACACTTTTTGCACTTGTGATAGTGTTGAAAAACCACTTTTCGCACTTGTGTTAGTGTTGAAAAACCACTTTTCGCACTTGTGTTAGTGTTGAAAAACCACTTTTCGCACTTGTGTTGGTGCAGGAAACCACTTTTGCACTTGTATTAGTGTGGAAAAAACACTTTTCGCACTTGTGTTAGTGTTGAAAAACCACTTTTCGCACTTGTGTTAGTGTTGAAAAACCACTTTTCGCACTTGTGTTGGTGCAGGAAACCACTATTGCACTTGTATTAGTGTGGAAAAACCACTTTTCGCACTTGTGTTAGTGTTGGAAAACCACTTTTCGCATTTGTGTTAGTGTTGAAAAACCACTTTTCGCACTTGTGTTGGTGCAGGAAACCACTATTGCACTTGTATTAGTGTGGAAAAACCACTTTTCACACTTGTGTTAGTGTTGAAAGACAACTTTTCGCACTTGTGTTGGTGCAGGAAACCACTTTTGCACTTGTATTAGTGTGGAAAGCCACTTTTGGCACTTGTGTTAGTGTTGAAAAACCACTTTTCGCACTTGTGTTAGTGTTGAAAAACCACTTTTCGCAGTTGTGTTGGTGCAGGAAACCACTTTTGCACTTGTATTAGTGTGGGAAAACCACTTTTCGCACTTGAGTTAGTGTTGAAAAACCACTTTTCGCACTTGTGTTAGTGTTGAAAAACCACTTTTTGCACTTGTGTTAGTGTTGAAAAACCACTTTTCGCACTTGTGTTGGTGCAGGAAACCACTTTTGCACTTGTATTAGTGTGGAAAAAACACTTTTCGCACTTGTGTTAGTGTTGAAAAACCACTTTTCGCACTTGTGTTAGTGTTGAAAAACCACTTTTCGCACTTGTGTTGGTGCAGGAAACCACTTTTGCACTTGTATTAGTGTGGAAAAAACACTTTTCGCACTTGTGTTAGTGTTGAAAAACCACTTTTCGCACTTGTGTTAGTGTTGAAAAACCACTTTTCGCACTTGTGTTAGTGTTGAAAAACCACTTTTCGCACTTGTGTTGGTGCAGGAAACCACTTTTGCACTTGTGTTGGTGCAGGAAACCACTTTTGCACTTGTATTAGTGTGGAAAAAACACTTTTCGCACTTGTGTTAGTGTTGAAAAACCACTTTTCGCACTTGTGTTAGTGTTGAAAAACCACTTTTCGCACTTGTGTTGGTGCAGGAAACCACTTTTGCACTTGTATTAGTGTGGAAAAAACACTTTTCGCACTTGTGTTAGTGTTGAAAAACCACTTTTCGCACTTGTGTTAGTGTTGAAAAAACCACTTTTCGCACTTGTGTTAGTGTTGAAAAACCACTTTTCGCACTTGTGTTGGTGCAGGAAACCACTTTTGCACTTGTATTAGTGTGGAAAAACCACTTTTCGCACTTGTGTTAGTGTTGAAAAGCCACTTTTCGCACTTGTGTTAGTGTTGTAAAAACCACTTTTCGCACTTGTGTTGGTGCAGGAAACCACTTTTGCACTTGTATTAGTGTGGAAAAACCACTTTTCGCACTTGTGTTAGTGTGAAAAACCACTTTTCGCACTTGTGTTAGTGTTGAAAAACCACTTTTCGCACTTGTGTTAGTGTTGAAAAACCACTTTTCGCACTTGTGTTGGTGCAGGAAACCACTTTTGCACTTGTATTAGTGTGGAAAAAACACTTTTCGCACTTGTGTTAGTGTTGAAAAACCACTTTTCGCACTTGTGTTAGTGTTGAAAAACCACTTTTCGCACTTGTGTTGGTGCAGGAAACCACTTTTGCACTTGTATTAGTGTGGAAAAACCACTTTTTGCACTTGTGTTAGTGTTGAAAAGCCACTTTTCGCACTTGTGTTAGTGTTGAAAAACCACTTTTCGCACTTGTGTTGGTGCAGGAAACCACTTTTGCACTTGTATTAGTGTGGAATAAAGACTTTTTGCACTTGTGATAGTGTTGAAAAACCACTTTTCGCACTTTTGTTAGTGTTGAAAAACCACTTTTCGCACTTGTGTTGGTGCAGGAAACCACTTTTGCACTTGTATTAGTGTGGAAAAATCACTTTTCGCACTTGTGTTAGTGTTGAAAAACCACTTTTCGCACTTGTGTTAGTGTTGAAAAACCACTTTTCGCACTTGTGTTAGTGTTGAAAAACCACTTTTCGCACTTGTGTTGGTGCAGGAAACCACTTTTGCACTTGTAATAGTGTGGAAAAAACACTTTTCGCTCTTGTGTTAGTGTTGAAAAATCACTTTTCGCACTTGTGTTAGTGTTGAAAAACCACTTTTCGCACTTGTGTTAGTGTTGAAAAACCACTTTTCGCACTTGTGTTGGTGCAGGAAACCACTTTTGCACTTGTATTAGTGTGGAAAAACCACTTTTCGCACTTGTGTTAGTGTTGAAAACCACTTTTCGCACTTGTGTTAGTGTTGAAAAACCACTTTTCGCACATGTGTTGGTGCAGGAAACCACTTTTGCACTTGTATTAGTGTGGAAAAAACACTTTTTGCACTTGTGATAGTGTTGAAAAACCACTTTTCGCACTTGTGTTAGTGTTGAAAAACCACTTTTCGCACTTGTGTTAGTGTTGAAAAACCACTTTTCGCACTTGTGTTGGTGCAGGAAACCACTTTTGCACTTGTATTAGTGTGGAAAAAACACTTTTCGCACTTGTGTTAGTGTTGAAAAACCACTTTTCGCACTTGTGTTAGTGTTGAAAAACCACTTTTCGCACTTGTGTTGGTGCAGGAAACCACTATTGCACTTGTATTAGTGTGGAAAAACCACTTTTCGCACTTGTGTTAGTGTTGGAAAACCACTTTTCGCATTTGTGTTAGTGTTGAAAAACCACTTTTCGCACTTGTGTTGGTGCAGGAAACCACTATTGCACTTGTATTAGTGTGGAAAAACCACTTTTCACACTTGTGTTAGTGTTGAAAGACAACTTTTCGCACTTGTGTTGGTGCAGGAAACCACTTTTGCACTTGTATTAGTGTGGAAAGCCACTTTTGGCACTTGTGTTAGTGTTGAAAAACCACTTTTCGCACTTGTGTTAGTGTTGAAAAACCACTTTTCGCAGTTGTGTTGGTGCAGGAAACCACTTTTGCACTTGTATTAGTGTGGGAAAACCACTTTTCGCACTTGAGTTAGTGTTGAAAAACCACTTTTCGCACTTGTGTTAGTGTTGAAAAACCACTTTTTGCACTTGTGTTAGTGTTGAAAAACCACTTTTCGCACTTGTGTTGGTGCAGGAAACCACTTTTGCACTTGTATTAGTGTGGAAAAAATACTTTTCGCACTTGTGTTAGTGTTGAAAAAACCACTTTTCGCACTTGTGTTAGTGTTGAAAAACCACTTTTCGCACTTGTGTTGGTGCAGGAAACCACTTTGCACTTGTATTAGTGTGGAAAAAACACTTTTCGCACTTGTGTTAGTGTTGAAAAACCACTTTTCGCACTTGTGTTAGTGTTGAAAAACCACTTTTCGCACTTGTGTTAGTGTTGAAAAACCACTTTTCGCACTTGTGTTGGTGCAGGAAACCACTTTTGCACTTGTATTAGTGTGGAAAAAACACTTTTCGCACTTGTGTTAATGTTGAAAAACCACTTATTGCACTTGTGTTAGTGTTGAAAAACCACTTTTCGCACTTGTGTTAGTGTTGAAAAACCACTTTTCGCACTTGTGTTGGTGCAGGAAACCACTTTTGCACTTGTATTAGTGTGGAAAAAACACTTTTTGCACTTGTGATAGTGTTGAAAAACCACTTTTCGCACTTGTGTTAGTGTTGAAAAACCACTTTTCGCACTTGTGTTAGTGTTGAAAAACCACTTTTCGCACTTGTGTTGGTGCAGGAAACCACTTTTGCACTTGTATTAGTGTGGAAAAAACACTTTTCGCACTTGTGTTAGTGTTGAAAAACCACTTTTCGCACTTGTGTTAGTGTTGAAAAACCACTTTTCGCACTTGTGTTGGTGCAGGAAACCACTATTGCACTTGTATTAGTGTGGAAAAACCACTTTTCGCACTTGTGTTAGTGTTGGAAAACCACTTTTCGCATTTGTGTTAGTGTTGAAAAACCACTTTTCGCACTTGTGTTGGTGCAGGAAACCACTATTGCACTTGTATTAGTGTGGAAAAACCACTTTTCACACTTGTGTTAGTGTTGAAAGACAACTTTTCGCACTTGTGTTGGTGCAGGAAACCACTTTTGCACTTGTATTAGTGTGGAAAGCCACTTTTGGCACTTGTGTTAGTGTTGAAAAAACCACTTTTCGCACTTGTGTTAGTGTTGAAAAACCACTTTTCGCAGTTGTGTTGGTGCAGGAAACCACTTTTGCACTTGTATTAGTGTGGGAAAACCACTTTTCGCACTTGAGTTAGTGTTGAAAAACCACTTTTCGCACTTGTGTTAGTGTTGAAAAACCACTTTTTGCACTTGTGTTAGTGTTGAAAAACCACTTTTCGCACTTGTGTTGGTGCAGGAAACCACTTTTGCACTTGTATTAGTGTGGAAAAAACACTTTTCGCACTTGTGTTAGTGTTGAAAAACCACTTTTCGCACTTGTGTTAGTGTTGAAAAACCACTTTTCGCACTTGTGTTGGTGCAGGAAACCACTTTTGCACTTGTATTAGTGTGGAAAAAACACTTTTCGCACTTGTGTTAGTGTTGAAAAACCACTTTTCGCACTTGTGTTAGTGTTGAAAAACCACTTTTCGCACTTGTGTTAGTGTTGAAAAACCACTTTTCGCACTTGTGTTGGTGCAGGAAACCACTTTTGCACTTGTGTTGGTGCAGGAAACCACTTTTGCACTTGTATTAGTGTGGAAAAAACACTTTTCGCACTTGTGTTAGTGTTGAAAAACCACTTTTCGCACTTGTGTTAGTGTTGAAAAACCACTTTTCGCACTTGTGTTGGTGCAGGAAACCACTTTTGCACTTGTATTAGTGTGGAAAAAACACTTTTCGCACTTGTGTTAGTGTTGAAAACCACTTTCGCACTTGTGTTAGTGTTGAAAAACCACTTTTCGCACTTGTGTTAGTGTTGAAAAACCACTTTTCGCACTTGTGTTGGTGCAGGAAACCACTTTTGCACTTGTGTTAGTGTTGAAAAACCACTTTTCGCACTTGTGTTAGTGTTGAAAAACCACTTTTCGCACTTGTGTTGGTGCAGGAAACCACTTTTGCACTTGTATTAGTGTGGAAAAAACACTTTTCGCACTTGTGTTAGTGTTGAAAAACCACTTTTCGCACTTGTGTTAGTGTTGAAAAACCACTTTTCGCACTTGTGTTAGTGTTGTAAAACCACTTTCGCACTTGTGTTGGTGCAGGAAACCACTTTTGCACTTGTATTAGTGTGGAAAAACCACTTTTCGCACTTGTGTTAGTGTTGAAAAACCACTTTTCGCACTTGTGTTAGTGTTGAAAAACCACTTTTCGCACTTGTGTTAGTGTTGAAAAACCACTTTTCGCACTTGTGTTGGTGCAGGAAACCACTTTTGCACTTGTATTAGTGTGGAAAAAACACTTTTCGCACTTGTGTTAGTGTTGAAAAACACTTTTCGCACTTGTGTTGGTGCAGGAAACCACTTTTGCACTTGTATTAGTGTGGAAAAAACACTTTTCGCACTTGTGTTAGTGTTGAAAAACCACTTTTCGCACTTGTGTTAGTGTTGAAAAGCCACTTTTCGCACTTGTGTTAGTGTTGTAAAACCACTTTTCGCACTTGTGTTGGTGCAGGAAACCACTTTTGCACTTGTATTAGTGTGGAAAAACCACTTTTCGCACTTGTGTTAGTGTTGAAAAACCACTTTTCGCACTTGTGTTAGTGTTGAAAAACCACTTTTCGCACTTGTGTTAGTGTTGAAAAACCACTTTTCGCACTTGTGTTGGTGCAGGAAACCACTTTTGCACTTGTATTAGTGTGGAAAAAAC
Source organism: Myxine glutinosa (assembly GCF_964187855.1). NCBI lineage: Eukaryota > Metazoa > Chordata > Myxini > Myxiniformes > Myxinidae > Myxine > Myxine glutinosa. The sequence goes on along the minus strand of NW_027617294.1, from coordinate 11,796 downwards.
ACTTTTCGCACTTGTGTTAGTGTTGAAAAACCACTTTTCGCACTTGTGTTAGTGTTGAAAAACCACTTTTCGCACTTGTGTTGGTGCAGGAAACCACTTTTGCACTTGTATTAGTGTGGAAAAACCACTTTTTGCACTTGTGTTAGTGTTGAAAAGCCACTTTTCGCACTTGTGTTAGTGTTGAAAAACCACTTTTCGCAATTGTGTTGGTGCAGGAAACCACTTTTGCACTTGTATTAGTGTGGAATAAAGACTTTTTGCACTTGTGATAGTGTTGAAAAACCACTTTTCGCACTTTTGTTAGTGTTGAAAAACCACTTTTCGCACTTGTGTTGGTGCAGGAAACCACTTTTGCACTTGTATTAGTGTGGAAAAATCACTTTTCGCACTTGTGTTAGTGTTGAAAAACCACTTTTCGCACTTGTGTTAGTGTTGAAAAACCACTTTTCGCACTTGTGTTAGTGTTGAAAAACCACTTTTCGCACTTGTGTTGGTGCAGGAAACCACTTTTGCACTTGTAATAGTGTGGAAAAAACACTTTTCGCTCTTGTGTTAGTGTTGAAAAATCACTTTTCGCACTTGTGTTAGTGTTGAAAAACCACTTTTCGCACTTGTGTTAGTGTTGAAAAACCACTTTTCGCACTTGTGTTGGTGCAGGAAACCACTTTTGCACTTGTATTAGTGTGGAAAAACCACTTTTCGCACTTGTGTTAGTGTTGAAAAACCACTTTTCGCACTTGTGTTAGTGTTGAAAAACCACTTTTCGCACATGTGTTGGTGCAGGAAACCACTTTTGCACTTGTATTAGTGTGGAAAAAACACTTTTTGCACTTGTGATAGTGTTGAAAAACCACTTTTCGCACTTGTGTTAGTGTTGAAAAACCACTTTTCGCACTTGTGTTAGTGTTGAAAAACCACTTTTCGCACTTGTGTTGGTGCAGGAAACCACTTTTGCACTTGTATTAGTGTGGAAAAAACACTTTTCGCACTTGTGTTAGTGTTGAAAAACCACTTTTCGCACTTGTGTTAGTGTTGAAAAACCACTTTTCGCACTTGTGTTGGTGCAGGAAACCACTATTGCACTTGTATTAGTGTGGAAAAACCACTTTTCGCACTTGTGTTAGTGTTGGAAAACCACTTTTCGCATTTGTGTTAGTGTTGAAAAACCACTTTTCGCACTTGTGTTGGTGCAGGAAACCACTATTGCACTTGTATTAGTGTGGAAAAACCACTTTTCACACTTGTGTTAGTGTTGAAAGACAACTTTTCGCACTTGTGTTGGTGCAGGAAACCACTTTTGCACTTGTATTAGTGTGGAAAGCCACTTTTGGCACTTGTGGTTAGTGTTGAAAAAACCACTTTTCGCACTTGTGTTAGTGTTGAAAAACCACTTTTCGCAGTTGTGTTGGTGCAGGAAACCACTTTTACACTTGTATTAGTGTGGAAAAACCACTTTTCGCACTTGAGTTAGTGTTGAAAAACCACTTTTCGCACTTGTGTTAGTGTTGAAAAACCACTTTTTGCACTTGTGTTAGTGTTGAAAAACCACTTTTCGCACTTGTGTTGGTGCAGGAAACCACTTTTGCACTTGTATTAGTGTGGAAAAAACACTTTTCGCACTTGTGTTAGTGTTGAAAAACCACTTTTCGCACTTGTGTTAGTGTTGAAAAACCACTTTTCGCACTTGTGTTGGTGCAGGAAACCACTTTTGCACTTGTATTAGTGTGGAAAAAAACACTTTTCGCACTTGTGTTAGTGTTGAAAAACCACTTTTCGCACTTGTGTTAGTGTTGAAAAACCACTTTTCGCACTTGTGTTAGTGTTGAAAAACCACTTTTCGCACTTGTGTTGGTGCAGGAAACCACTTTTGCACTTGTATTAGTGTGGAAAAAACACTTTTCGCACTTGTGTTAATGTTGAAAAACCACTTATTGCACTTGTGTTAGTGTTGAAAAACCACTTTTCGCACTTATGTTGGTGCAGGAAACCACTTTTGCACTTGTATTAGTGTGGAAAAAACACTTTTTGCACTTGTGATAGTGTTGAAAAACCACTTTTCGCACTTGTGTTAGTGTTGAAAAACCACTTTTCGCACTTGTGTTGGTGCAGGAAACCACTTTTGCACTTGTATTAGTGTGGAAAAACCACTTTTCGCACTTGTGTTAGTGTTGAAAAACCACTTTTCGCACGTGTGTTAGTGTTGAAAAACCACTTTTTGCACTTGTGTTGGAGCAGGAAACCACTTTTGCACTTGTATTAGTTTGGAAAAACACTTTTTGCACTTGTGATAGTGTTGAAAAACCACTTTTCGCACTTGTGTTAGTGTTGAAAAACCACATTTTGCACTTGTGTTGGTGCAGGAAACCAATTTTGCACTTGTATTAGTGTGGAAAAAACACTTTTTGCACTTGTGATAGTGTTGAAAAACCACTTTTTGCACTTGTGTTAGTGTTGAAAAACCACTTTTCGCACTTGTGTTAGTGTTGAAAAACCACTTTCGCACTTGTGTTGGTGCAGGAAACCACTTTTGCACTTGTATTAGTGTGGAAAAAACACTTTTCGCACTTGTGTTAGTGTAGAAAAACCACTTTTCGCACTTGTGTTAGTGTTGAAAAAACACTTTTCGCACTTGTGTTAGTGTTGAAAAACCACTTTTCGCACTTGTGTTGGTGCAGGAAACCACTTTTGCACTTGTATGAGTGTGGAAAAAACACTTTTTGCACTTGTCATAGTGTTGAAAAACCACTTTTCGCACTTGTGTTAGTGTTGAAAAACCACTTTTCGCACTTGTGTTGGTGCAGGAAACCACTTTTGCACTTGTATTAGTGTGGAAAAAACACTTTTCGCACTTGTGTTAGTGTTGAAAAACCACTTTTCGCACTTGTGTTAGTGTTGAAAAACCACTTTTCGCACTTGTGTTGGTGCAGGAAACCACTTTTGCACTTGTATTAGTGTGGAAAAACCACTTTTTGCACTTGTGTTAGTGTTGAAAAGCGACTTTTCGCACTTGTGTTAGTGTTGAAAAACCACTTTTCGCACTTGTGTTGGTGCAGGAAACCACTTTTGCACTTGTATTAGTGTGGAATAAAGACTTTTTGCACTTGTGATAGTGTTGAAAAACCACTTTTTGCACTTTTGTTAGTGTTGAAAACCACTTTTCGCACTTGTGTTGGTGCAGGAAACCACTTTTGCACTTGTATTAGTGTGGAAAAATCACTTTTCGCACTTGTGTTAGTGTTGAAAAACCACTTTTCGCACTTGTGTTAGTGTTGAAAAACCACTTTTCGCACTTGTGTTAGTGTTGAAAAACCACTTTTCGCACTTGTGTTGGTGCAGGAAACCACTTTTGCACTTGTAATAGTGTGGAAAAAACACTTTTCGCTCTTGTGTTAGTGTTGAAAAATCACTTTTCGCACTTGTGTTAGTGTTGAAAAACCACTTTTCGCACTTGTGTTAGTGTTGAAAAACCACTTTTCGCACTTGTGTTAGTGTTGAAAAACCACTTTTCGCACTTGTGTTAGTGTTGAAAAACCACTTTTCGCACTTGTGTTGGTGCAGGAAACCACTTTTGCACTTGTATTAGTGTGGAAAAAACACTTTTCGCACTTGTGTTAGTGTAGAAAAACCACTTTTCGCACTTGTGTTAGTGTTGAAAAAACACTTTTCGCACTTGTGTTAGTGTTGAAAAACCACTTTTCGCACTTGTGTTAGTGTTGAAAAACCACTTTTCGCACTTGTGTTAGTGTTGAAAAACCACTTTTCGCACTTGTGTTGGTGCAGGAAACCACTTTTGCACTTGTAGTAGTGTGGAAAAAACACTTTTCGCACTTGTGTTAGTGTAGAAAAACCACTTTTCGCACTTGTGTTAGTGTTGAAAAAACACTTTTCGCACTTGTGTTAGTGTTGAAAAACCACTTTTCGCACTTGTGTTGGTGCAGGAAACCACTTTTGCACTTGTATGAGTGTGGAAAAAACACTTTTTGCACTTGTCATAGTGTTGAAAAACCACTTTTCGCACTTGTGTTAGTGTTGAAAAACCACTTTTCGCACTTGTGTTGGTGCAGGAAACCACTTTTGCACTTGTATTAGTGTGGAAAAAACACTTTTCGCACTTGTGTTAGTGTTGAAAAACCACTTTTCGCACTTGTGTTAGTGTTGAAAAACCACTTTTCGCACTTGTGTTGGTGCAGGAAACCACTTTTGCACTTGTATTAGTGTGGAAAAACCACTTTTTGCACTTGTGTTAGTGTTGAAAAGCCACTTTTCGCACTTGTGTTAGTGTTGAAAACCACTTTTCGCACTTGTGTTGGTGCAGGAAACCACTTTTGCACTTGTATTAGTGTGGAATAAAGACTTTTTGCACTTGTGATAGTGTTGAAAAACCACTTTTCGCACTTTTGTTAGTGTTGAAAAACCACTTTTCGCACTTGTGTTGGTGCAGGAAACCACTTTTGCACTTGTATTAGTGTGGAAAAATCACTTTTCGCACTTGTGTTAGTGTTGAAAAACCACTTTTCGCACTTGTGTTAGTGTTGAAAAACCACTTTTCGCACTTGTGTTAGTGTTGAAAAACCACTTTTCGCACTTGTGTTGGTGCAGGAAACCACTTTTGCACTTGTAATAGTGTGGAAAAAACACTTTTCGCTCTTGTGTTAGTGTTGAAAAATCACTTTTCGCACTTGTGTTAGTGTTGAAAAACCACTTTTCGCACTTGTGTTAGTGTTGAAAACCACTTTTCGCACTTGTGTTGGTGCAGGAAACCACTTTTGCACTTGTATTAGTGTGGAAAAACCACTTTTCGCACTTGTGTTAGTGTTGAAAAACCACTTTTCGCACTTGTGTTAGTGTTGAAAAACCACTTTTCGCACATGTGTTGGTGCAGGAAACCACTTTTGCACTTGTATTAGTGTGGAAAAAACACTTTTTGCACTTGTGATAGTGTTGAAAAACCACTTTTCGCACTTGTGTTAGTGTTGAAAAACCACTTTTCGCACTTGTGTTAGTGTTGAAAAACCACTTTTCGCACTTGTGTTGGTGCAGGAAACCACTTTTGCACTTGTATTAGTGTGGAAAAAACACTTTTCGCACTTGTGTTAGTGTTGAAAAACCACTTTACGCACTTGTGTTAGTGTTGAAAAACCACTTTTCGCACTTGTGTTAGTGTTGAAAAACCACTTTTCGCACTTGTGTTGGTGCAGGAAACCACTTTTGCACTTGTATTAGTGTGGAAAAAACACTTTTTGCACTTTTGATAGTGTTGGAAAAACCACTTTTCGCACTTGTGTTGTTGCAGGAAACCACTATTGCACTTGTATTAGTGTGGAAAAACCACTTTTCACACTTGTGTTAGTGTTGGAAAACCACTTTTCGCATTTGTGTTAGTGTTGAAAAACCACTTTTCGCACTTGTGTTGGTGCAGGAAACCACTATTGCACTTGTATTAGTGTGGAAAAAACACTTTTTGCACTTGTGATAGTGTTGAAAAACCACTTTTCGCACTTGTGTTAGTGTTGAAAAACCACTTTTCGCACTTGTGTTGGTGCAGGAAACCACTTTTGCACTTGTATTAGTGTGGAAAAACTACTTTTCACACTTGTGTTAGTGTTGAAAGACAACTTTTCGCACTTGTGTTGGTGCAGGAAACCACTTTTGCACTTGTATTAGTGTGGAAAGCCACTTTTGGCACTTGTGTTAGTGTTGAAAAACCACTTTTCGCACTTGTGTTAGTGTTGAAGAACCACTTTTCGCAGTTGTGTTGGTGCAGGAAACCACTTTTGCACTTGTATTAGTGTGGGAAAACCACTTTTCGCACTTGAGTTAGTGTTGAAAAACCACTTTTCGCACTTGTGTTAGTGTTGAAAAACCACTTTTCGCACTTGTGTTAGTGTTGAAAAACCACTTTTCGCACTTGTGTTGGTGCAGGAAACCACTTTTGCACTTGTATTAGTGTGGAAAAAACACTTTTCGCACTTGTGTTAGTGTTGAAAAACCACTTTTCGCACTTGTGTTAGTGTTGAAAAACCACTTTTCGCACTTGTGTTGGTGCAGGAAACCACTTTTGCACTTGTATTAGTGTGGAAAAAACACTTTTCGCACTTGTGTTAGTGTTGAAAAACCACTTTTCGCACTTGTGTTAGTTTTGAAAAACCACTTTTCGCACTTGTGTTAGTGTTGAAAAACCACTTTTCGCACTTGTGTTGGTGCAGGAAACCACTTTTGCACTTGTATTAGTGTGGAAAAACCACTTTTCGCACTTCTGTTAGTGTTGAAAAGCCACTTTTCGCACTTGTGTTAGTGTTGTAAAACCACTTTTCGAACTTGTGTTGGTGCAGGAAACCACTTTTGCACTTGTATTAGTGTGGAAAAAAGCCTTTTTGCACTTGTGATAGTGTTGAAAAACCACTTTTCGCACTTTTGTTAGTGTTGAAAAACCACTTTTCGCACTTGTGTTGGTGCAGGAAACCACTTTTGCACTTGTATTAGTGTGGAAAAAAACACTTTTCGCACTTGTGTTAGTGTAGAAAAACCACTTTTCGCACTTGTGTTAGTGTTGAAAAAAACACTTTTCGCACTTGTGTTAGTGTTGAAAAACCACTTTTCGCACTTGTGTTAGTGTTGAAAAACCACTTTTCGCACTTGTGTTAGTGTTGAAAAACCACTTTTCGCACTTGTGTTGGTGCAGGAAACCACTTTTGCACTTGTATTAGTGTGGAAAAAACACTTTTCGCACTTGTGTTAGTGTAGAAAAACCACTTTTCGCACTTGTGTTAGTGTTGAAAAAACACTTTTCGCACTTGTGTTAGTGTTGAAAAACCACTTTTCGCACTTGTGTTGGTGCAGGAAACCACTTTTGCACTTGTATGAGTGTGGAAAAAACACTTTTTGCACTTGTCATAGTGTTGAAAAACCACTTTTCGCACTTGTGTTAGTGTTGAAAAACCACTTTTCGCACTTGTGTTGGTGCAGGAAACCACTTTTTGCACTTGTATTAGTGTGGAAAAAACACTTTTCGCACTTGTGTTAGTGTTGAAAAACCACTTTTCGCACTTGTGTTAGTGTTGAAAAGCCACTTTTCGCACTTGTGTTGGTGCAGGAAACCACTTTTGCACTTGTATTAGTGTGGAAAAACCACTTTTTGCACTTGTGTTAGTGTTGAAAAGCCACTTTTCGCACTTGTGTTAGTGTTGAAAACCACTTTTCGCACTTGTGTTGGTGCAGGAAACCACTTTTGCACTTGTATTAGTGTGGAATAAAGACTTTTTGCACTTTGTGATAGTGTTGAAAAACCACTTTTCGCACTTTTGTTAGTGTTGAAAAACCACTTTTCGCACTTGTGTTGGTGCAGGAAACCACTTTTGCACTTGTATTAGTGTGGAAAAATCACTTTTCGCACTTGTGTTAGTGTTGAAAAACCACTTTTCGCACTTGTGTTAGTGTTGAAAAACCACTTTTCGCACTTGTGTTAGTGTTGAAAAACCACTTTTCGCACTTGTGTTGGTGCAGGAAACCACTTTTGCACTTGTAATAGTGTGGAAAAAACACTTTTCGCTCTTGTGTTAGTGTTGAAAAATCACTTTTCGCACTTGTGTTAGTGTTGAAAAACCACTTTTCGCACTTGTGTTAGTGTTGAAAAACCACTTTTCGCACTTGTGTTGGTGCAGGAAACCACTTTTGCACTTGTATTAGTGTGGAAAAACCACTTTTCGCACTTGTGTTAGTGTTGAAAAACCACTTTTCGCACTTGTGTTAGTGTTGAAAAACCACTTTTCGCACATGTGTTGGTGCAGGAAACCACTTTTGCACTTGTATTAGTGTGGAAAAAACACTTTTTGCACTTGTGATAGTGTTGAAAAACCACTTTTCGCACTTGTGTTAGTGTTGAAAAACCACTTTTCGCACTTGTGTTAGTGTTGAAAAACCACTTTTCGCACTTGTGTTGGTGCAGGAAACCACTTTTGCACTTGTATTAGTGTGGAAAAAACACTTTTCGCACTTGTGTTAGTGTTGAAAAACCACTTTACGCACTTGTGTTAGTGTTGAAAAACCACTTTTCGCACTTGTGTTAGTGTTGAAAAACCACTTTTCGCACTTGTGTTGGTGCAGGAAACCACTTTTGCACTTGTATTAGTGTGGAAAAAACACTTTTTGCACTTTTGATAGTGTTGAAAAACCACTTTTCGCACTTGTGTTGTTGCAGGAAACCACTATTGCACTTGTATTAGTGTGGAAAAACCACTTTTCGCACTTGTGTTAGTGTTGGAAAACCACTTTTCGCATTTGTGTTAGTGTTGAAAAACCACTTTTCGCACTTGTGTTGGTGCAGGAAACCACTATTGCACTTGTATTAGTGTGGAAAAAACACTTTTTGCACTTGTGATAGTGTTGAAAAACCACTTTTCGCACTTGTGTTAGTGTTGAAAAACCACTTTTCGCACTTGTGTTGGTGCAGGAAACCACTTTTGCACTTGTATTAGTGTGGAAAAACTACTTTTCACACTTGTGTTAGTGTTGAAAGACAACTTTTCGCACTTGTGTTGGTGCAGGAAACCACTTTTGCACTTGTATTAGTGTGGAAAGCCACTTTTGGCACTTGTGTTAGTGTTGAAAAACCACTTTTCGCACTTGTGTTAGTGTTGAAGAACCACTTTTCGCAGTTGTGTTGGTGCAGGAAACCACTTTTGCACTTGTATTAGTGTGGGAAAACCACTTTTCGCACTTGAGTTAGTGTTGAAAAACCACTTTTCGCACTTGTGTTAGTGTTGAAAAACCACTTTTCGCACTTGTGTTGGTGCAGGAAACCACTTTTGCACTTGTATTAGTGTGGAAAAACTACTTTTCACACTTGTGTTAGTGTTGAAAGACAACTTTTCGCACTTGTGTTGGTGCAGGAAACCACTTTTGCACTTGTATTAGTGTGGAAAGCCACTTTTGGCACTTGTGTTAGTGTTGAAAAACCACTTTTCGCACTTGTGTTAGTGTTGAAGAACCACTTTTCGCAGTTGTGTTGGTGCAGGAAACCACTTTTGCACTTGTATTAGTGTGGGAAAACCACTTTTCGCACTTGAGTTAGTGTTGAAAAACCACTTTTCGCACTTGTGTTAGTGTTGAAAAACCACTTTTTGCACTTGTGTTAGTGTTGAAAAACCACTTTTCGCACTTGTGTTGGTGCAGGAAACCACTTTTGCACTTGTATTAGTGTGGAAAAAACACTTTTCGCACTTGTGTTAGTGTTGAAAAACCACTTTTCGCACTTGTGTTAGTGTTGAAAAACCACTTTTCGCACTTGTGTTGGTGCAGGAAACCACTTTTGCACTTGTATTAGTGTGGAAAAAACACTTTTCGCACTTGTGTTAGTGTTGAAAAACCACTTTTCGCACTTGTGTTAGTTTTGAAAAACCACTTTTCGCACTTGTGTTAGTGTTGGGTTGAAAAAAAAAAAAAAACAACTTTTCGCACTTGTGTTGGTGCAGGAAACCACTTTTGCACTTGTATTAGTGTGGAAAAACCACTTTTCGCACTTCTGTTAGTGTTGAAAAGCCACTTTTCGCACTTGTGTTAGTGTTGTAAAACCACTTTTCGAACTTGTGTTGGTGCAGGAAACCACTTTTGCACTTGTATTAGTGTGGAAAAAAGCCTTTTTGCACTTGTGATAGTGTTGAAAAACCACTTTTCGCACTTTTGTTAGTGTTGAAAAACCACTTTTCGCACTTGTGTTGGTGCAGGAAACCACTTTTGCACTTGTATTAGTGTGGAAAAAACACTTTTCGCACTTGTGTTAGTGTAGAAAAACCACTTTTCGCACTTGTGTTAGTGTTGAAAAAACACTTTTTCGCACTTGTGTTAGTGTTGAAAAACCACTTTTCGCACTTGTGTTAGTGTTGAAAAACACTTTTCGCACTTGTGTTAGTGTTGAAAAACCACTTTTCGCACTTGTGTTGGTGCAGGAAACCACTTTTGCACTTGTATTAGTGTGGAAAAAACACTTTTCGCACTTGTGTTAGTGTAGAAAAACCACTTTTCGCACTTGTGTTAGTGTTGAAAAAACACTTTTCGCACTTGTGTTAGTGTTGAAAAACCACTTTTCGCACTTGTGTTGGTGCAGGAAACCACTTTTGCACTTGTATGAGTGTGGAAAAAACACTTTTTGCACTTCACTTTTTCGCACTTGTGTTAGTGTTGAAAAACCACTTTTCGCACTTGTGTTGGTGCAGGAAACCACTTTTGCACTTGTATTAGTGTGGAAAAAAACACTTTTCGCACTTGTGTTAGTGTTGAAAAACCACTTTTCGCACTTGTGTTAGTGTTGAAAACCACTTTTCGCACTTGTGTTGGTGCAGGAAACCACTTTTGCACTTGTATTAGTGTGGAAAAAACCACTTTTTGCACTTGTGTTAGTGTTGAAAAGCCAATTTCGCACTTGTGTTAGTGTTGAAAACCACTTTTCGCACTTGTGTTGTGCAGGAAACCACTTTTGCACTTGTATTAGTGTGGAATAAAGACTTTTTGCACTTGTGATAGTGTTGAAAAACCACTTTTCGCACTTTTGTTAGTGTTGAAAAACCACTTTTCGCACTTGTGTTGGTGCAGGAAACCACTTTGCACTTGTATTAGTGTGGAAAAATCACTTTTCGCACTTGTGTTAGTGTTGAAAAACCACTTTTCGCACTTGTGTTAGTGTTGAAAAACCACTTTTCGCACTTGTGTTAGTGTTGAAAAACCACTTTTCGCACTTGTGTTGGTGCAGGAAACCACTTTTGCACTTGTAATAGTGTGGAAAAAACACTTTTCGCTCTTGTGTTAGTGTTGAAAAATCACTTTTCGCACTTGTGTTAGTGTTGAAAAACCACTTTTCGCACTTGTGTTAGTGTTGAAAAACCACTTTTCGCACTTGTGTTGGTGCAGGAAACCACTTTTGCACTTGTATTAGTGTGGAAAAACCACTTTTCGCACTTGTGTTAGTGTTGAAAAACCACTTTTCGCACTTGTGTTAGTGTTGAAAAACCACTTTTCGCACATGTGTTGGTGCAGGAAACCACTTTTGCACTTGTATTAGTGTGGAAAAAACACTTTTTGCACTTGTGATAGTGTTGAAAAACCACTTTTCGCACTTGTGTTAGTGTTGAAAAACCACTTTTCGCACTTGTGTTAGTGTTGAAAAACCACTTTTCGCACTTGTGTTGGTGCAGGAAACCACTTTTGCACTTGTATTAGTGTGGAAAAAACACTTTTCGCACTTGTGTTAGTGTTGAAAAACCACTTTACGCACTTGTGTTAGTGTTGAAAAACCACTTTTCGCACTTGTGTTAGTGTTGAAAAACCACTTTTCGCACTTGTGTTGGTGCAGGAAACCACTTTTGCACTTGTATTAGTGTGGAAAAAACACTTTTTGCACTTTTGATAGTGTTGAAAAACCACTTTTCGCACTTGTGTTGTTGCAGGAAACCACTATTGCACTTGTATTAGTGTGGAAAAACCACTTTTCGCACTTGTGTTAGTGTTGGAAAACCACTTTTCGCATTTGTGTTAGTGTTGAAAAACCACTTTTCGCACTTGTGTTGGTGCAGGAAACCACTATTGCACTTGTATTAGTGTGGAAAAAACACTTTTTGCACTTGTGATAGTGTTGAAAAACCACTTTTCGCACTTGTGTTAGTGTTGAAAAACCACTTTTCGCACTTGTGTTGGTGCAGGAAACCACTTTTGCACTTGTATTAGTGTGGAAAAACTACTTTTCACACTTGTGTTAGTGTTGAAAGACAACTTTTCGCACTTGTGTTGGTGCAGGAAACCACTTTT